>NW_027464616.1:2275000-2467500 GCF_043290135.1 Rhipicephalus microplus | reverse complement strand
GACGCTTCGCTACTGAAGAATCGCAGGAGATTATCGCTTATATGCAGTGACTTGCCGTGCCTAGAGACGGCGCTCCTATCGGCTTTCTCAAGTGAAGGTGAAGCGTTGAGTGAAGGGATGTTCTAGAATACGGGGGTAAGTGTTTGAAGTACGAACTAGGAACAGGTTGTCACTACCGCATTCAACTCCTAAATGCGAAGCTTTTGGGTCTCGTAATTTTATTCTATTTACAAGCCTTTTTAAAAAAAATTCCTAAACACGGAAGTGCGTGCAATACAGAATGTACTTGGAAGAGAGACATAGTGTCACCCACATGTCGTGCAACTATAAAACTTACAAACTACTCATTTCGCTTTCGCAAAGCATTTTTAGCGAGAGCTTACTGAAAATAAATGAATACGAAATTTGTGAAAGTACAGACAGGGTGAACATATATATAATAAAGCGTTCTAACACTGCGTCTTTTCTTCGGTTTAATTAACCAATACCCCGAGAAACGCACCATATGCAAAATCGATTTTTTTAAATTTCGTGCAAGAAGCATTAGGCAGCTGTTTAACCCGTACTTTTTAAAACAGGAAGATCCAACGCAGATTTGGAGTAAGCACACTAGATGTTTACAAAATCTGGCATAATTGCTCGCTTGCTTTGCATTTCCACATTGTCGCATTCGTGATTGCAAATTGCGCTCACATCACGCCTGCCTGCCTGCCTGCCTGCCTGCCTGCCTGCCTGCCTGCCTGCCTGCCTGCCTGCCTAGGCCTGCCTGCCTGCCTGCCGGCCTGCCTGCCTGCCTGCCTGTCTGTGTGTGTGTCTGTCTGTCTGTGTTGGGATGAGAACGAAAGAAGGGGCAATCATTCAAAGGACTTGTGTCTGTGTCAGACACAGTGAAATGATTCCAAGAGACAGTTAGGTCAGCCAAAGTATGGGGACTATAAATTGCTAACAGCATTGCAATGCTATAGTATGTATACGGTGTAGTTCAAATGACAAGCATGCCACTTAGCGTCATTGGTACTAAACTACAGTGAGTAGTTTTCTAGTTGCACGACATTTGGATGACACTATGCCCCTCTTCCAAGTACATTTGATCTTGCACGAACTTCCGGGTTTAACAATGTTCCTAGAAAGGCTTGTAAATAAAATAAAATTACGGGACCCTAAAGCTTCGCCTTTAGGAGTAGAATCCGATAGTGACATCCTGTTCCTAGTGCGTACTTCAAACACTTACTGCATGAAACCTTTACGAATTTGCTATTCACCAACTACGTAGCCCTAAGGGAATAGTTGCCGTAGCGTGTGTTCCTTTTATAGTTAGGTAACGGCTTTCAACTACGGAGCCGTCATAATGATCACATATTATGACGCTCTTTGGCAATGGACGCTTGTACCACGCATTATTACTGCAGTATTTCATGTTGCATTGTGAAGCATATGCACATGACTCGTGTGTTTGTGAAGCATGAAAGCTACTTTTACTTCATTTCCAAGCAGTGGAAGTCATTCTCATTGTTTTCGGAGGCAGAGGCATGGCTGCGAGGTAGAACATCCGCTTGTCACGCAAACGACCTGGATTCGATCCCCATTTGGACCCAGCCAGCCCTTGTTCAGCCCCACTCTGCATCAGGGCTTTTCAGGGGCGAAGCTGCTTAAGCCGTGGGTTGTGCGTCTCCGATGTATTGTTACGAGTAACTTATTAATATATATACGATGGACCGTGCTCGGCGAATAAGATGGCGACAGTGCATCAACAGCCAGCAACCGACGTCCTCTTTCCTTTTCATGAAGCAAAGCTGTGCCGGCTATTGTGTACTTAACCCCCCGGCGGGAGAGGCACCGTTTCGGTTCCTGAGTGTACTCGTATGCGGTAGAAGAGGGGTGTTAGGGCTTGAGTTGAGCTATGTGCACGATGTCTCTCGAAGCTGACAATGATTACGTTGGATCGGCTGGAACGATCTCGTATGTAATGTCAGTCACGTGGCGAACGACCCGGTATGGTCCAGTGTAGCGTGACAGCAGTTTTTCAGAAAGACCTACATGCCGAGTGGGGGACCAGAGAAGGACGAGGGAACCCGGTGAAAAGTGAACGTTTCGATGATGGGAATCGTAGAGCTTTCTTTGGTGCTCCTGTGCGGCCTGCAGACGGCTGCGGGCGACTTGGCGTGCATGGTCGGCTCGCGCGATGGATTCGCTGATATACTCAGTGACCGAGGGCAGCAAGGTGTCAAAGGGTAGGGTGGGTTCTCGGCCGTATAGAAGATATAATGGCGAACAGCCAGCAGTGTTGTGACGTTACCAATTATATGCAAACGTCGCAAATGGCAAATGAATATCCTAGTCCTGGTGGTCAGCCGCTACGTATTTTGAAAGCATGTCGGTTAAGGTGTGGTTCAGGTGCTCCGTGAGACCGTTCGTTTGCGGATGGTACGAAGTGGCAAATTTGTGCTTGGCAGAGCAAGAGCACAGGATTTCATCAATTACAGCTGATAGGAAGGTCCGGCCCCGGTCAGTGAGAAGTTGGCATGGAGCTCTGTGTACTAAAAAAATCTCATATACCAGAAAGTCCGCCACATCGGTTGTGCAACTCGTCGGAAGTGCTCGTGTGATAGCGTACCGTGTCGCATAGTTAGTGGCAACAGCAATTCATTTGTTGCCTGAGCTGGAGATCAGGAATGGGCCAAGCAGGTTGAGGCCAACTAAAAAAAAAAGGGGGGGGGGGGGGGGTCAGTGGGAATGTCGATCGGCTGAAGGTATCCAGCTGGTAGGGAGGATGGCTTTTTGCGACGCTGGCAGGGCTCGCAAGAGGCGACGTAGCGTCGAACGAAACGGGCAAGCCCAGGCCAGAAGAAACGACGACGTACACGGTCGTATGTGCGAGAGACGCCCAAGTGGCCCGCCAAAGGAGCGTCATGAAGTTGGTTGAGGACAGTCGCACGAAGATGTGCTGGTATGACGGGGAGTAAGTCATGGCCATATGGATCAACGTTACGGCGATACAAAATCCAGTCTTTGACCAGGAGCATTTTTATAGATGCGCGTTGAAGCACTGATTCAAGCTTGTCAATGTTGGCTCACAGGGAAGCATCCCGGCGTTGTTCGTGGCCAAGGTAACGTAGGGACCAATGAGCGAGGTGTCCTGTGGGATCCTTGAGTGAGGACAGCCAGCAGAGCGCGTGGTGATTGGCGACTGCTCGGTATGGACGCCCGTAAAAGTATGGGCGAAACTTGGCGACTGTTCACACAAGAGCGAGACACTCACGCTCCATGATTGAATAGTTGCGCTCGGCAGTAGATAGCAGTCGGCTTGCATATGCTAAAACACGGCCTTGTCCGCATTGGTCTTGCAATAGCATTGCTCCTATGCCGTGCCCACTAGCGTCAGGGCGAACCTCGGTTGTAGCTGATGGATCAAAATGAGTTAAAGTCGGCGATGTTGTAAACAGGGCTGCGAGCTGGGAAAATGATGAGGCTTGATCAGCGCCCCAGAAAAACGGGGCGTCCTTCTTCAGGAGGTTTGTGAGTGGGCGTGCAATGATCGCGAAGTCCTGAACAAAGCGTCGAAAATAGGAGCACAAGCCCACAAAACTGCGAACGTCCTTTGTTGACTTCAGAACAGGAAAGTCCGTGATGACGCAAATTTTCTCGGTATCCGCGTGGACTCCTGCGGCATCGACGAGGTGGCCAAGCATGGTTATTTGACGAAGAGTGAAGTGGCATTTCGAATAGTTCAATTGATGTCCGGCTTGACGAAAAATTTCAAGAATCGCCAATAAACGATCTAGATGGGAGTCAAATGTGGGCGAGGAAACGATAACGTCGTCTAAATAACACAAACATGTTGACCATTTACACCCTTGAAGCAATGTGTCTATCATTCTTTTGAATATAGCCGGCGCATTACAGAGACCGAAGGGCATAACTTTGAAGTGATAAAGACCGTCAGGAGTGACGAATGCGGTCTTCTCACAGCCATCTCGTCTACAGCGATCTGCCAATAGCCAGATCGAAGGTCGATAGTGTAAAAGTACGTAGCACCGTAAAGGCAATCTAAGGCATCGTCGATTCCATGGGCAACGGGTAAACATCTTTCTTCGTAATTTTGTTGAGATGCCGATAATCTACACAAAAGCGCCATGTTCCATCTTTCTTTCTGATCAGGACGACAGGAGAAGCCATGGGGCTACACAAGAGATTGATTATGTCATTTGCGAGCATCTTTTCGACTTCCTGTTGTATGACTGTATGCTCGTTCGCGGAAACATGCTATGGACATCGGTGAATGGGACTCGCGTCACCAGTATTGATGCGATGAGTAACAACACTCGTTCGGCTTAAGGCCGTGCTGGCGATGTCGAAAAAGAAACGTCACTATAGTACTCTAGGACGTGAAGGAGGGCTTCCGCTTGATCAGCAGCGAGGTCTGATGGTACCATGTGGTCAATGTCGACGCTCGATGAACGTGATAGAGTTGGCTCGTGGTCTGAGGTGCTGCAATCATCCATTCTGAAGGGCTCAACCGTATGGTCTTGTAGGGCAGTAATTTCAGGCAGGAAGATACCTTGGGGAAGAATTTGGGCAGTGAGGGCGAAATTGACAATAGGAAGGCATGTGCGGTTGCCAACAATTGTTAAAATGGTGTGCGGAGCACCGACGCCATGAGTAAACATCACGGCATGAACTAGTGCCACCATGTCATCGCCGTCAGCTACAGGTGGCGTAGAGAAGAGGTCGATGTGTGCAACACAGTCAGGCGGAAGGCGTACGAAATCAATGCAGCAAAGACGGCTCCGGGGTGGGTTGGTCAGATCAGAAAGTAGAGGCATCTCAAGGTCAAGACAGCTGGCTGAACAATCTATGAGGGCTGAGTGAGTGGTTAGAAAATCTATACAGAGAATTAGATCATGAGGGCAATTTTCTATAATGGTGAAAATAACAGCAGTGCTTCTAACGGCAATAGTCACACGGGCAGAGCACATGCCAATAATGGCGGCAGTTTTCCCGTCGGCGACTCGAACGGCTCGGTTCAAGGCGGGTGTGATAACTTTCTTTAGGCGGCGACGAAGAGCAGCACTCATTATGGACACATGCGCACCGGTATCGATCAACGCGCGCACAGCTACATTGTCTAAAGTAACGTTCAACAGATTCCGGGTGGTCAGTAATGTTACACGAGGATTTCTTGCAGAGGTCGTCGTAAATGCAGCTCCACCTCCAGAAGCTGCACTACCTAGTTTTCCTGTCGAGGGCGCTGCGAATAGGTCGGAAAGGCAAGACGGTGTTGTGGGGGCGAACGAGAGTCATGGCGAGCAGGGGATGGTGAGCGGGCGTAGCGAGGTCTCGTCAGAGGTGCGGCAGAATGTGGAGATGTGGTCGGCATAGGAGAATCAAAATCAAATGCTGAGGACAACTGGTGAACAGTAGTGGCCTGGGCCCATAGTGTGCCGGTGGAGCCCAGTGATTGCGGCAGTGGCGAGCAATATGACCGACGCGTCGGCAGTTGAAGCATATAGGCTTGTCGTCCAGTGTACGCCATTCGGACAAATTGCGCTCTCGAGAGTAGTTGTAACCAAAGCGAGGAGCCGAGAGACGACGATAAAAAGGCTCGGAGAGTAGACTGGTTGAGCTGGGTGTAGGCCAATGTTCGATATTTCTTGACGAACGACGGCTTGTATCAGTGAGATTGTGGTAGGTGAAGGATCAGGCGTTGGTAATGGAGTGACTACTAGTTGAGCTGTCTCGACCTCACGACGAATGTTGCGGGTGAGGTTGTCACAACGGGGAACTTGGCGGACGGCGTCATCGCTAGATGAAGTAGCAGCTGTGTTCGGCAGGCGCGTGATGCCGTGGGTGACGCGGCGAGCTTTAGCTTGTTCTAGACGGCGGCAGTCTCAGTATCGTGTCGATGCTCGTGACTTTATTAAAAACAGCAGGTTGAAGGCATCGTCAGCAATACCTTTGAGGACGTGATTAACTTTTTCGTCTTCCGACATGCTCGTCGACCTTGCTACAAAGCGCCAAGACGTAAAGAATGTATGAAACGTACGATTCAGTAGACGTCTGGGCGCGAGTGGCGAGAGTCTTCTTGGCAGCGAGCTGACGACCAGATGAATCACCGAAAAGCTCACGTATCTTCATTTTGAAGATATCCCAGCTTATGATTTCGGCTTCATTTGTTTCGAACCATGTCCGTGGCGTGCCATCGTGGTAGAACACAACATTGGCGAGCATGAGCGTGCAATCCCAGTGGTGGGTAGCACTGACCCGCTCCTACCGGTGCAGCCAGGAGGAGTCAACGTCGATGGTACCGTCCGCGGAAAAAGTGCCAGGATCCCGCAGGGGTGGCAGGGTGACGTAGATTGTCGACTCGTCTGGAGAAGCCGGTGGTGACGAGGCAGTGGCAGTTTAAGTAGCCGAAGAGTCCCCGGTGTTACGACTGCTGCGCGTCTCCATCGAGGTACGGGAGTCATCTATCTCCACCAATAATGTTACGAGTAACTTTTTTATTAAACTATATACGATGGACCGTGCTCGGTGAACAAGATGGCGACAGTTCATCAACAACCAGCAAACGACGCCGTCTTTCACTTTCTTGCAGCAAGGCTCAGCCAGCTGCTGTGTATCAATATGTAGTAGTAGTAGTAGGTAGCCACCGGTGGCACATACCCGCACTAGAGCGGGTATGTGTCACAGGGAATGCGAATGGTGGCACTTGGAATGTTCTCTAGCAGGATGCACGGATGGACGCACGGATGGACGCACGGATGGACGGGCAGACGAATGAACGGACTCACGGACGAACGCATGGACAGATGGACAGACGCATGGCCTGATGGATGGGCGTACTAATGGTCCCGTGAATGAACGGAAGCAAGAACGATTGCACAGATAGAAGCATGGAGGTCTGACGGGACACTTCGTCCCACTCGTCATCATTCACTCTGTGAGCATGCTGTTAATTTTTTATCATTTATCTCTTTATTTGTCGGCCTCGATTTTTCGGTCACGCATAAGATGATGATAGAAGCTACATTTGATGCATATTTGATATAAGGGTCATAACTGTACTAGTGCACTTAACTGCTCTTCACTATTTAGGACCACTTAAGTGGCAGGATAACTAGGCAATCGAATGAGTTGATTGAAAGATTGTGAACAGCTAGGAGCGTTGCGACATCTGTCGGGAAAAAATCCAAACCACGATGTTTCTTCAACGTGACCTATGAATTGATCTCTAACAGCACGAATGAACGTAAAAGTAACCAAAGGAATACGCCAAGGCACCGGAACGCCAACATGCGAGAGCTATTACCGGACACTTAGGTCAGGGAACTTGCTTCGCTGTGGTTATAGCTGGCTGCCTCAAGGCTAAGTGAGCGGGTGATGCTCCAGTGCTACTGAACACATGACTAATCTTGTCAGGCTTTTTAGTGCTACGGCCGTGTAACCTTCGTTTCTTTTTTGCACGCCGCGAGAGTTCGTTCATGAGACTACTCGTCTGCTACTGCCAGTATGCACATCAAAACGAAAATACTTTTTTTCATTGCTGACAGCGTAGAACATTGATATTGTGCGTGGCTTCATTTCGCATTGCATGGACCATTAGATATAATTAACGGTTGACTGAAGAAAGCTTACCTCGAACTATCGCACACGGTAATCTCGTGAACTTCGGAAATGCACTTCGCGTTAATTCGGGCGTCGTTGTCATGTGCTCTACAACGTGAATGGGAATAACAAACCTTTCTGCTTTGACTACGTTCGCTTTTCGAAGTGCCTGCCCAGCTGGGAGGTTTTTTTTTTTTTTTTTTTTTTGAAGCAGGGCATTGCGCGCCGCTGCAAGTGAGCCTGCACGTGCACGGAAGCGAGCGGCAGAGAGTCAAAGAGAAGGAAAAACGCGCGGCGTACATGCCCGGTTAACATTTTCTACCAGAGATGGCGCTGTCTGCCAGGAGTCGCAGCACCACCAAGCGTTGCTTTGGGAGCCATCACGACCACCGCCTTACGAGCAAAGTCAGCATTTACTGCTCAAGCAACAGAGATCCCCACTTCCCCAACCCGAATGCCAACGCGCACACACACGCGCACATGCACACACACACCCACACACACACACACACATACACACACACACACACACACACACACACGCACGCACGCACGCACGCACGCACACTGACACTTTATTGCGCACTATAGTCATGCGAGGCAAAACACACAAGCATGTGTCTGCAGAGAAAAGCACTGAAGGCGATAATTCTCACGAGATATATCTTGTAATTACACCAAGTAAAGAGCTTATTAGATCCTGACGTCACGGGAACAAACAGCGGTCGTCACGAGTTCTGCCGCAAGGACGAGGAAATGGCGCGAGGGGATATTGTGCACGTTGTTCATATTTTTAATGTTCGCTAAGGAGCCGTGTAAACGGCTGGGGTTCACGGACAGCGGTAAATGATTAAGTACGTCCGATTTTTTAACGGAGAGAGGGCAAGAAACAAACTGACGCGCGGTAGGAAGGAACAGGAAGTGGAGCCCGTCTTATCCTCTAAGAAACCTGCGGCACACACACCTTTGCAGCGGCTCGCGAAAGGCACTAAATCTGCCGGAAAGAAACAAAGAAAGTCCTCCGTCGGAAATCGGATCACATGCTCCACTTCGCCCGTCGTATTTTGTTCATAAACATCCTTCTCCTACTCCGGGCCAGCTTAACGGTCGGCGCATGACAAATACACCGGGTCACGTCCTCTTTTTGGAATTAAGAAGCCCCTTCAATATTTTAACCCTTCTGTGCTTCTTGTTTACAAACCCGACACCGCTCTTCCAACTTTCAGCAGGGCTGCACTCGTTGAGTTTCCACATCCGCGCAGTTCACGAAAAAAAGGAAAGAAAAATGAAGCTACAAAAGGAGAACTTTAGGCAGACAACACTGCACGTAAGCGATATGTATGTTTTTAGGGGCGAAGCTCCTTATAGCGGCACCCGCTCGTCCCCCGTAGTATGTAACAAGTATAACATTTTGGCTTCCAAGGTGGTGCCGGTGAGAGACTTCTTCTGTGCGTTGTTGAACAATAAAAAGTAGTGCTCAATGTACATGTCAATGGCTGCTAATGGGAAATGAGAGACAGGAGCACTCAGCTTTTAGTTAACGCGCAGGCTGCGATCACCATTAGCAGCCATTGGCATGTACATTGAGCACTATCTGACAAGAAAGGATTGCTACGTTATACTCGCTGGGTGTAACCCCCTTAGTTTTAATAAGGTTTAGCGAGCGTTGAGCCGCAGTGCAATGAATACAATGAACTTGTATATACCATGAATGAACTCGAGGTGGTTACCAATGGGAAGTAAAT
The DNA here is from genome assembly GCF_043290135.1 of Rhipicephalus microplus. Lineage (NCBI taxonomy): Eukaryota > Metazoa > Arthropoda > Arachnida > Ixodida > Ixodidae > Rhipicephalus > Rhipicephalus microplus. Next base: position 2,458,150 of record NW_027464616.1, on the reverse strand, counting down.
ACGAAGTGCAAGCCGTAAGAAAGTAAAAGCCGAATTCTCCGCCTCTCATTTCCCATTAGCGGCCATCGGCATGTACATTGAGCACTATCTGACTGAAAAAGTTTGCTACGTCATACTCGCTGGGCGTAACCTCCTTGGTTTTCGAAAGTTTTAGCGAGCGTTCGGCCGCAGTGCCATGAATACAGTGAACTAGTATATACCATGAACTCGAGGTGGTTAAAGGGTGGAAGTGGACCCGAAGCGCAAGCCGTAAGAAAGTGTGCGTGTGCCACCTCTCGTTTAGTCCTTGGAATGTCCACAGGATGGCGGTGCTTCTATATGGGGAATATATGATGAAAAGATTCGAGATGGTGGTACTTGGAGTGTTGAATAGATGGACGAACGGAGACATAGACAGATGCATGGATCGACGCATGAACGGACGCAGGGGCGGATGCATGGACGAACGCGGGGACGGACGCACGAACAGACGCACGCACGGACGGGCTGATGGACGCATGGACGGTCACACTGACGGATGCATGGACGGACGGAAGCAAGAACGAATGGACGGACGAATTCTTCGCCCCACTCTCCATCATTCACTCCGTGGATATGCTGCCATTTTTTATTTGCAAAAGAATGTTTGTGTGTTTAGCGTTCTCGATTTGCTACATGTGTACTTCGGTTTGTTTTGTAATCTCCTCGTGGCCATCAATGCCGTGAAAAAATTTGCTTCTTTTCTTTATTTCTTCAAGGCGCCAACTGTGAGGGTAATAACTTTTGAAGAAAAAGTTAAGCCATATAGTAATGTCATTCAATGTGTCTCTTATGAATTTATTGTGAATATTTAGCACGAAGATGCTTCTATCGGTGCGTGTATAGGTATATCCCATCTATAGGAAATGTTGGACGGGGATAGCCTAGGGGGCTCAAAGAAATAGGTAATGTAGCTAAGTGGGCAGTGTGATCAGAAAATCTTCTCTTTGAGGAATGCAGGGCAGGGGCACCTTGTTGACTGCGTATCCTCATGCATATATTTAGGTGCCTGCGTATAATGCACGCATACAATCAAGGAATATCAGGGATTGATTTGTCTCTGCTATGATACTATTCTAAAACATGATGATAGTTTTACTGTCTTTCGGTTCAATACCAGGAGACTGCAATGTTTTGTTTTCCCAGGGCGCACTTCATTCCAACAGTGCTTCAAGATTCCAGCCATCTTCCAGCTGTGTTTCCAGCCATCTTCGGAGCTGTGTTGCTATTTTTAGAACGCTCTGCACTAATAAAGCATGCTTTTGTCAAACGCGTGATGCCACCGTGAAAATTCTACTCTGACGTAAGCAAGCTCGTACGCTTCCTAACTCCCGACACATCATTTCGACTAACTGAACTCGAAACAGCATCTGTCCCGTGAAGTCACAGCTCGACGCTTCACACACTACGACGAAAGGAACAGACTGTTTTGGTAAGTTATCATGCAAACTCTGCGCATTTCTTGGATGAAAGGAAAAAAATAAAACAACACTAGCGCAAGCGCCAGTGCTGCTTTTTTAGTGGCGAAGCTCCCTATGGCGTGGGCTGTGCGTCCCCTGTATGTAGCTACCTCTCGTTTAGTTTTTGCAGTGTCGACTAGATGGCGGTACCGTCCACTGTATGTAGCTACCTCCCGTTTAGTTCTTGCAGTGTTCACTAGATTGCGGTACTTGTTGCTGATGATGAAAAAATGCAAGATGTTAGAAACTAGACGGTGGTACTTATAGTTGATGATGAAAGATTCGAGATGTTAAAAAATAGGTATGATGTCACATATAACGCGTGTCAGTGGTGGAAGGCAATCGTTTGATTTAGTGCGGCGACGTACGTAAGGGGGAGCGTTGTAATAAAAACTAATGGGCAAAATGTATGGAGGATTCATGGTTTGCCAGGTTTACCTCCGGAGCTTTGCCCACTCATCATCATTCACTTCGTGGATATGGCGGCACTTTTCTCTCTTCCCCCACGCTTTTTTGCGGCAGGTTCCTTGAAATGGAGGAAGGAGGAGTGTGGTGGGTGGTAATGAATATTGCACTGATTACTGCTTTCTTTTTTTTCTGAGATCACTATATAGAATTATAATAACAAAACTTCACACACTATCTTGTGAATTGCACTAAGGCATGTGTCTCCAACTCATGTGAGGCAGCGGGCCGCATACATGGAATTTAGTCCTCCAAGGGACGGGTCAGATAAAATGGTCAGATAAGAGCGGACAGCATGGGGCTAGTTTGTACACATTTTCAGCAAACGTTACCAATAAAAAATAAACATTTCCTATACCTCATATAACGCTCATTTCAGAAGCTTTGTGGCCTGCATTCATCCAACATCATGCTGATACCGGTCTCCCTAATTAGCGAAATCTGGACACCGATTTAAAGAAAAATAAATGTTTTATTTCGGGGTTATATTTTTAGGAGATGGTAACCACTCATGGTGCCTAACGAAAACAATGCTGTTTTACACCATTTCTACCAGTGCAGCTCCCGCACGTGCTTATCATGAAATATATATATATATATATATATATATATATATATATATATATATATATATATATATATATATATATATATATATATATATATATATATATATATATATATATATATATATATATATATATATATATATTTGTGTGTGTGTATGTGTGTGTGTGTGCGTGTGTGTGTGTGTGTGTGTGTGTGTGTGTGTGTGTGTGTGTGTGTGTGTGTGTGTGTGTGTGTGTGTGTGTGTGTGTGTGTGTGTGTGTGTGTGTGTGTGTGTGTGTTGGACGAACATTTAAGAGCCTTCCTCTAAATCAACTCAAAGACCTTCGCCTTCTAGTTTTCTCAAGAGACTCCACTAGTCCCCTATTTATTCTACTTTTTCTTCTCAGTCCATTTTCTTGGTTTCCTTGCGCTCTCTGCCCCAAATCTTTCTGCACACGCGCTGTTGTGTTTATTCCAATGTCGGCCCAGCTTCGGCGGCGAACGTATACGGTGTCATTGCGAGAACGTCGTCGTATGACGACATTTTATGTCACATGGTTGGGGCGCAACGAATATTTGGTCATTTGTTGTGTCATAAGGACGTCACAGATGTTGTAAATATGGCGACGTATCTAGAAGAAATTCTTATTACTTCGTCACCACAAGGGGCTTAACCCTGAAGCGTGAGTTGCCTCGTGACAAGCTAAGAGACTGTCGCCGTCAGCACGAAATGGTCCACAAAATATCGTGTGATCGCAGATGACGACATGATTGTCTCATCTGTAGTCGCACGATGTTTTGCGGACCATTTCATGTTGACACCTCACTAGCCCCACTTAATACGAAATGGGACATCTCAGGCTTCCGCTCAATAAGTTTTTACGATATCGAGTTCGGCCTTATTTGGACCCGTTTGAATTCTTCGTATGCGCATTTTTCTCGTTGATATAGTGGCTGTGCGAGTGAAAGCAATCGAGTTTTTTTGGAACCCAATTTCACATACTCTGGAGGCAGCAAAACAATAGATCAGAAAGAAGCTATCGAAAAAAAAGAGGCATTCCCATTTTGTGTTTAAAATCTGATATACACCGAAAAAAGCAAACCAAATGGTACTTTCCAGGAGGAAGAAAAGCTTGTTTCTGCGCACATAATCTCCTCATTGCAGGTTTTCCACTAAAGTGCCAGATTAGGTGCCTCATAATCTGTAAAAATACCACACCACGTGCAGCACTCTGCAATGGCTAAAATCAGGTGAATGAAGGCGCTCCTTCGGGCTAGCGAAAAACCATGCTCATCGTAATTACGTGTTTTCAGTAAAGAGCTCATTTTATGCCTTCTATTCAAATAAACGATCATCATTACCTTAAAAGGTTGTTTCCTGCGATGGTGTTTGTTTTAGTATTTTTTATACATTTCAAACGAGTAAAGGAGAGACTTCAGGGGTATGTAAATGCATGCGGATTACGATGTCTTTTCTTCTTTGTTCTTTGTTCTCAACAACATTTTTTGTGCAAGTGCCGTACTTCACGGCATTGAACCTGTAAGAAACTTTTTTCGCTTGCGGTTTTCGTTTGAGAGCGCTCAGGCTGCTCGACAAGTACAAGCCACTAGACAAATACAAGACGCCAAAAAGCACATAACCTGCCGCTTTTAGAGAAGTGAGTGAACAGCAACCCACCTTCGTATGTTTTGTCTTGCGCTGACCACCCTCACAAAGTAGGCATTATGACGTGCCTCACCAATACTTGTTTTCAGTCATTCATTCCTCGTACATTGAACCAATGGAACCACTTTCCCTGACCCATTGCTGGCACTAAAAATAGTGAGCGCTTTAGCACTGCATTATTAACAATCTAAGAGATGTTAAGAGTATATGTTTAGTTGTTGTTGCTGCTGAATTTTATTTCTTTGTTGTTTTGCTCTCCCTACATGAACCCTCACTCCCATCAGTAATGCCCTTATCTTTGCGGGTAAAATAAATTAATTATTTATTAACTAAAATTTCAATTTTGTTCTATTTGTTATAAGATCGTGAGCATCTCTCTTGATCTGTCCTGCACGCTTTTTAGATTATGTTTTTTTTTCATCCCTTCTTGCATTTTAAACATGAATGCTAGGTTTCTTGCCTCCTCTGCGCGTTTCTCGATTTCGGCAATTTCGAACATGTTTTTTTTCCTATATTTTGCTTGCATTATGGCACGTGGCAGGTTACAAGCTTAATGGCGTAATTTTTCTTAAACAAAAAAAAGTTTAGCAGTAGGAGGAGGGAGATGGGGCGCATCTGTCATCCGTATACTATACAAACAGCACCTCCTCCAGTTTAGGTAGAACATCATGCAACGCGTCCAGTTCTGGCCGTTGGAAGTTAGTCCAGAGCAAGCCTCGCGAAGCACTTGCGAAGCGCACTATCACACATTTTCGTTTTGATCATTTAGCAATTAGCTGTGCTGGTTTTTGCTTGCACCGCTTATAAGGCGTCCACCATAGAACGAGCTAAACTCCTGAAAATGCAGGCAGCTGATATGGCACTCGATGTTTTACAAAAAAAAAAATAAACTTTTCAATTTTGAAGAGGTTATAACTTCTGCCTATGAAATTTGAAAGGACAAGCAGGACAAGGTATTGCAGATAGGCATGCTTATTGAGTGAATAGTTCGACTGTTAAAGCAAATGTGAAATAAACGCCAGGCCTGCGCGCAACGCGCAGCGCTGTCACAGCGAAAGCTGGAGGGGCAGCGTTTCAGAGCCTTTCGGGTCTTTCAGGTACACTTGCAGGGTACCCACTACGACCTTCACCATAATTTTTTAGTAGTGGGAAGGCATTCATGATGATGATGATGACGATGACGCTGTATATATGGCTCATGCGCACTCAGGGGGATTGGCCAAGAACTGATTACCTGATTAGGCGTTTTATATATTGAATATTCATTTAAAAAATTATGTAAGTGAAGCGAGAAGAGTCCTATAACTGTTTTTCTTCCGTTCAGACGAGACAAAATCATTGTCCTGATTGAATAATCATTGTCCTGACTAACACTGAATGTACTTGAATATAATTCAAACTAATAATAATCATAGTGAAAAAGCATAACCTTTTTTAAATGTTGAGCTATTGCTGCACTAATGAGACATAATTAGGCAGTTCAAGTCTCATCTCATTCGTTTCGTTTTGTAAAGATAAACAGAAACGACATTAAATACATTCTTGCGACTGAAGCCCAAACTGTCAGCACCAAAGGTAAGTATATTAGCACTTGGCGAATTCAGCCCCAGCTTAGAGAACGGGGTATCAAGTAGTCTTTTTCTTAGTAGTCTGTACCGGTGACATCAAAAATATTGTTCTATTGTTTCGTGTTCTAAACAAAAGTTGCATAAAGGAGATATCACCAGAGCAGCCCTGTATGAATACAAATTTAACGGTGGGACACGACAACGTAATCTAGTTAATGCGATTTCCAGTTGTCTGGCAGGACACCACTGAATTTTCCGCGGAAATTTTAAATGACTGAACTCTGCCCACGACGTCACTAATTCTATGAGATCTGACGAAGCGAAAATTTTCTGCACCTTATCGCAGTTACTGTGGCCACTTCAAGAAGGACCGAAAACCGGACAATTTAGTAATGCTAGTGTTAGAGGGTCAACCATTTCATTTTATCCTACTCCACAATGACCAGGTATCCATACTAACTAGAATAGCTTCAGCTGTCGGGGAACTAGCAAAAAAACGTCGTTAAGACCGTTAATTTTCATGACGCTGTAAGCGACGTGCAGACAGACAGAGAGTTGGTAATTATGATTGCATTATGAACATTCCCTGGTAATTTTAGCAGCACTATAATAATTGCCAAGAGCTCTGTTTCAAAAACGGGGGTGTAGTCCGGTAGTCTTACTGAAAAAGACCAGCCAGCAAACGGGAGTGTATGCCTACACCTCTCTTTTCTTCCCTCACTGAAGCATCTGGGGCTCTACGTGTGCAAGATAATTTCCCAGTTCGCTGTTTAAGTCCTGGTTTGATCGTAATTTGTGCTTGTAGGGAAAAATATCATCGTATTATTCGTCATTCTTTGAATAAGAGCGGTAGCCGCTACCCACTTGGAAACAATTTTGCGCAAGTATTATGATAATGTAGATGACGACGATGAAAACTTATGTCTGCATCTTGTGTAATGTATTGGAGAATTTGACTACCCACTCGTTATGCGATTCACGTAGCGTGACGCCTGGTTGTTCCTTTGCTGTTTTAAAACACATTATTACTTATGTTAACGCGATTCCTTTCCCGACATCAAGCCTGCCTAAGGCTAATTTGCAAGTAAGTTTCCAGCACCAACGTGGCTTTGAGGTAGAATACTGTGCTGGCACGCAGTGAACCTAAAAATGAATCCCTGTGTGTCCCTAGTGTTTGTTTGTTTGTTTGTTTGTTTTTTGTTTGTTTGTATACGTGGTTTTTATTATATTGTGTGACAGTGGTTATGAACACAGGTGGCGGCGGGCACACGCGACCCTGTTCTGATTTCATAAAAGCTTTCGCTGCAACAAATGATTCGAGCCTTAAAACTGCCAGACGTTAAAGCTGCTAGCAATAAACACAACACAACCTAATGTATGTCTACTACTTACAGTACTTCAAACAGCTGAATGTTTGTCACTGTGGCGGAGACCCTTCTCCACAATCACACAGGTCACATGTATACAGGAGCCTATAAAGAAAATCACGCTTCATTCATGTCTATTATGGTCACATGAACTCCTTCGCTGCATATATTTACAGGCTATATACGACCGAGTGAACAATAGTTGAGGCAAGTAGAGCTCTAAGCTTCATTCAGTAGAAATATTTTTAAGGTGTACAATGTACGCGTCATATCAATGGGTACGTATATAAAACATCGATCTACAGTCCATAGTTATCTATGCACCAACGTTGACGGCTTATTTAAAATATTATATGAAGTGAAAAACTGGTTTCATAAGTCGAAAATTTGCTGCCTTCAGTGACCGGACTTTTATTTATCCTTTCGGTCTGGAAAAAAGTAAGAAAATGCCATGTTTGATAGTGTGTTCACCAGAAAAATAACCTATACAGAGTAAAACTTTCATACTTTATTTGGTTTTGGGTGTCAAAAACAAGCACTATGAGATGCGGTATACTAGAAGACTGCATTTAAGTTTGCACCGGGGCTTAATAAGTATGCCTGAATCTCGACGCATGGGTGTGCTTTCATTTCACTAGCATGCAGACCCACTCAGGTCACAATAGCGAAGAACCGCTTCTACGTCTGCGAGTTATATATACAGCTCATCATCTGAGGAGCTATTACATGCAAGTCCACTGTTGAAATGTATTTAAACAGATGCTACCCGAGTTGAAGCTTTCCCATAAAATATTTCATAAGAAGATTCGAGAGTGCAACAATTAAGTGGCCACGGCAACTGACACTGCAGCTATCCTAAAATTGGAAGCAAAAAAAAAAAACGTTACTCTTTCTGAACTCGTCGGTTTTCCGCACTCACCAGCACCACGATGTCGCCAATATTTTCTTCGCATACATGCGTCCAAAGAAGTGTCACGCAGCCAAATGGCCTTTCTTGAACTCGCAGAAGAGTTTTCTCCAGAGTATGGCCCGATTCACGTCATTCAGAATATTTGTGTCCTCGAAAGAGCCTGATCCAGATGCGTATCGTTTAAACATGTACATTGATTCGCCCATTGAAACGGAAACGTTAATTCGCAGTTCGCGCTATGTCAGCCTCCTTATACTTAAACTAAATCGTTCGTTCTCAGGGATGTTTTCCAAAGTATTCAATTTGAAAAATTAATAAACTGTCATTCGCAAAGCAAGTATATTCCACGCGTTCCCCTCTTTGCTACGTCCACGAAGGTTGTCTCCGAAGACACAGGAGCACATTACGCGAAAGCAAATAGCAGGGATTCGTTAAAATGGATTTCGGAAGGAACCCACAGCGCACACGGCAGTTGTGGTAGCATTCTGAAAGGTAAACGAGGTAATAAAGCCGAACTCAAAATGAGCAATCGTACCGTCTTAGGAACATGTAATTCTCGACACGAGACAAATAAGACAACGATATTTCAGCGGACGCTCCATGTACAGCACACACAGCTCCTTCAATTAAAGCGCTTCTCTAAATGGTCAACTTCAGCGCAGGAACATGAGTCGGCAAGTTGTGTGTGGTGGGATTTCGGTAAATCGAAGGGATAATGGTATTTATTGAGACATATTTAGATATTTCTGTTCACAACAAAATTGTTTTGCCGGATAGCGTGTTTTCTTTTTTTTCCTTTGTCATTTCATCGACGTATATACGAAGAACGCTGAAAAAATTCTTTACTGTTTATAGTTCTTACGCTTAGAAAGCTATTATCAGAAGGAGAAGACTTGAAACACGACATTAAGCTAAAGGTGAATAAGTTTGGGAAAACTGCTAATGAAAAAAGCACTTCGAAGCTCACATCTGACCAACTCTATCCTAATTTAATGTATTACTCGTCTGAATGATTTCGCTTCCACCAAAACGCAACAGCCGTGGTGGGGATCGAACTCGAGACCTTCGGGTCAGCAAAGAACCGTAGCCACTGATCAAACATGGTGTCCGTACTTCTCGTTTAAACAAACGCTCTAAAATTGGACCAACGAGACCAATATGGACCAATCGAGAGCATGTACACTATAAGCGTCACGAGAAGTACTTTCTGCGTCACAGAAATGTGTAAGAAGGACAAGAAATATCAAGGGAGCATATTGCACTCATTTTTTTTTATTTTGAGAGCCTGGTGAGTGTCCGTTGAACCTGCAAGAGATATGTGACCTTGGTCAAAGACATGGTTATGCGCCAACTTTATTGTGCAGGCCAGAAAAGACAGGGAACGAAACTTACATGAGCCGTTCCACAGCACCATGTGCAGCTTTTTGATAACAGCATGCTTCTACGAGTTTAGTGAGGCAACCAGCCTTCCAGCACAGCGTTGCGTCATCATTTTCGGTGACTAGGCACCTTGCGCACGTCGGCTTCGCTGCTGCAAGTTTTGTCATCATTGCGCTCTTTTCCGGTGGAGGGGGGGCAGGCTGGAATTAAGGCTTACCGTTGCACGCACTTATAGGTGTAGTATATAGCACAAGAAAAGTCTAAAGCGCAAGCTAGAAATTTTTCTAGGAGTGAGAGAAGGGAGGCCGGTGTCTATTCGACTCGAGAAGCGAGACTACAAAGGTTTCGGGCTCTTGGTCTCATCTCAGCATCTACGCAGCGTGACTCAAAGTTCGTTCACGGACTCGTATAGAGGAAATACCTCCCGATTTGATTGCTATTGGCTAAAGCACATTTATCTATTTTTTTTTCTTTACCCTTCGGCTCCTCTCAACTCCGATAACACGTTGCAGATCCTTCCGGGGTGAACAAAAAAACTTTTTTGCGCTCACCGACAACTAGACGCATCGCGGAACCTAACTATAGGGACCGCGCTGACCCACCCTAGCCGACCTCTGCTTGTCTATTTCGCGGTGGAGTAGCTCATCGTTATTAAGCCCTGCGGGTAAGTTCCAGTAACCACTGAGAGGAAAACACATGGGTACCGTTTGAGCTGCCATTACTTCCACCCCTTACCCTCTGTATGCACTTTGTCGAAGTTTACTCTACCGAAGAGGTGAAATGGCGGCGTGTATATAGATTAGTTCATGAAACTAGCCGCCTACCACTAACTACTCCATCACGTCGTGTTCCTACAGGTTCAAACTTGCAGCACGGTGGGATGTAGGTGTACCGGAAGGAGGGCCTTGTTTCATGTTTCGAAGAAGCGCGAATGCATTATTGCTGAATCGCTCTGATGCGCAAGGCCTGAAGTAATAGCGCCAGGCGCAAGCAACCAAACGCTGATTTTCTGTTTTTCTTCATTTGTTTTGCAACGCCGCTAGCAACCATGCACTGCGCGGAAGCTGGTGCACAGGACGCATTGCCGAAAGTGGTCGCCGTCGACCTGGAATCCTTCAAGTCACAGTCATTCGCTCTGTAGCTGGTTAGCTACAAACTGGTGCTTTCCTTTGCAATAAATTTAAGACATCAAACTATTTGCGTGAATTGGGCCCCATTTTCGAACAACATACTGAAATAATCAATGCTGTAGGCTTAGTGGGGCGCTCACTGAATATCGAAGGACCTTTTTTTTTTATTGATATGATATATAAGGAGATGTTGGCGCACCATTATGGCGCCGGCTACTCCTTAACCGTTGATTGAAACTTGAACATGTATCTTGAAGCAAAACATACAAAGCAGTGCATGGAAAATAGAAAACTCGGGCACAGATATGCAAAGACACACTTATACGCACATATCACAATGGTAAGTAAATGTTCGAAAGTCAATGTAAGAAGTCTCTGGAAATGTCCCTCGTTAATATTCGGTCCACCAGAACAAAACAGCAAAGCACACGTGTGGTCCTTATAAAGATGCATTCGCTCGTATGTACATAATAGTCGACACGTCATTCATTTCACAACACACACGTGATGGGTGTCATATGATACTGTACATAATAAGTACAAGTGTTACAAATGAAAGTTTGTTCTTTGTTAATACTTATCATCAATCCCGCTGTCTTGTAAAAAACGTGTTAATGCTTTTAAAGCGTGGGACTGTAAAACTCCAGTAGGCCATGGGCCCAGAAGTTTTTTCATGCTAAATAGTCTGCGGTCCGATGCGAACAGTTCGGACTTAAGACGGCGTCTCGGCGTGTCATGATGTGGACAGTCTATGAGAAGGTGAAAGACGCCTTTATCTATAAATCTACATTAGCATTCGGGAGTTTCAACTCTGCCGATTCTGTGCAAAAAATGTTTTGTGTATGCGGTGCCTAGCCTCAATCGGTGAATTAGAGTTTCCATCCTTCTATCTAATGCCAGCGTAATTTTAAATTCAATAAATGGATCGATGTGATATAAATCGCAGCTCTTTGTACTTTTGTCAACCAAGCAGTTTTTCTCATTCTGAAAGTTGTATTTTTTATAATACTACGCAATTCATTTTTCGAAATTGGTAAAGAAACAGTAACGTCTTTGAGATCTGCTTGTCGTGCTGCTTCATCGGCAGCTGTGTTTCCAGGAATGTTGCAGTGGCCCGGTTTTCACTGGAATTTGATCTCATGTTGCGTCTTCTTTGCTTTGGTGGGCTCTTTCAGCGTTTCGTATGTCATACTATCACTTATTACTGTCCTGTTTGTACTGGAGAGTGATCTTAATGCGGCCTGTGAGTCACTGAAAAGTAGCCATTTTCTAGCGTCTGCTACCGAGTTTCTAAACTTTACAGCATACAGAATAGCGAAAAGCTCAGATGTAGTAGATGACGTCATGCGACATAATTCAAACCATTCCTGAATATTGAGCTGTGGTATGATAAATGCCGATGTTGAAGACGTTGTAGTACTTGAGCCATCTGTGTAAATATGTATGTACCCTGGATACCGCATGTGTATCTGATAAAGCGCTAGTTGTTGAGCAGCTTGGATGAACATATCTCTCTTTCGGATAATGCCATCCACTGAGAATTCAATGCTTGGTATTAAAAGCAGCCATGGAGGATAGTCCATTTCAGAGCTCCAAAATTCATTTCTGGGTAATATATGTACATACATTACTCTGTACATCGTTATGAGCATTGCTTTTATCTCTTAGTAAAATCTTCAGTGCCAATGGGTGGTCCTTGTGTTGCGTCTGTAAGCGAAAAAAATGGCGGCATGTTTCAATTGTTCTCATGACTGGAAAGGGTGGTTGCCGAGTCTCTGCTATGACAAGGCTGCTGGAAGTCGCTCGTGGAACACCTATGTAACGCGAAGTCCCCTAGCTAATAGTCTTTGAAGTCGCTCCTCTTAAGTGCGGGAAAGGCCGTGTAACACTGCTGCAGAATATGCAACTTTTTGTCGTATTAAAGCATTGTGAACAGCGAGCATAGATGATACAGATCCGCCCCATGATGTCCCAGCAATTCTGCGGAGTATATTCACTAGCGTATTCACCTCGTCTTCGAGTTTCTTTATGTGAGGTGCCCATGATAGCTGCCTATCAAGTATTACTCCGAGAAACCGATGCTGTGTCACAATCATCAGTGGTTCGTCTTCTAAATTGAAATTGAAGTTCTTTAACTTCTTACGGGTGAAGGGCAATACAGCTGTCTTTGCGTGCGATAGAATCATTCCTCTTTCTTTTAAAAAGTTGTTGATAATATTTATTCCGTCTTGCAATGCAATCTGAATTAACCGTATGTCAGTGCCAGATGCCCAAATGCACACATCATCTGCATATAAGAAGTATTTCAACCTGGAAGGCAGTCTTTTAGCTAAATCAGCCATAACACAGTCGAAAAGAAGAGGGCTGAGTACGCTTCCTTGTGGCACTCCCTGTCTGACGTCGTGTTCTGCACTTTTTCCTTCGCTCGTCTGAATGAATATTTTACTACCTGATGAAAATTTGGATACCCACCGCAAAGACCTGCCGGACAGTCCAAGTTCCAACATACTCAGCAGAACACGAGTGTGACTGACTGTGTCAAACGCCCTTGTGATGTCCAAGAACACTGCGACCGTCAAACTACCACAGGCGCGTCCATGCTCCACATACGTTACTAAGTTCAGTATTGCATCCATTGTGCATCTCTGTTTCGTAAAACCTGTCAAGTAGTTGGAGAATACACCAGTTCTGTTGCACCACCATTGAAGTCGCGCATCAATCATTTTTTCTATTACCTTACATAGACAGCTTGTCAGACTGATTGGACGGAAAGATTCAAGGTTCAGGGGCGTATTAGCCAGTTTTATGATCGGAATGATGCGAGCAGACTTCCAAGACTCGGGTACAATTTTTTGCGTCCATAGATAATTGTAAATATCTAAGAGAATAGTTGTGCCTGTGGGCCCAAGGTTCTTTAGCGTATTGTACGTAATGCCGTCCGGTCCAGAGGCCGATTTTTGACGACATGATGCTATAGCACAATGCAGCTCCCTTAACGTAAATACAGGGTCTAGTTGAGGATGCTGGGCCCAAAAGCAAGCATTAATTTTCTGGCTGGCTAACGCGACAGAATTATCAAATAAGGCACATTGTGATGCGGCGGGCCTACTGATCAGTGGACAAAATTCATCTGCTACCACAGCTTCCGGTTTGTCCAAGGCTACTGCAAGAGCATGAAATGGGAAGCTCTGTGATACAGGGCCACTAAGTGCTCGAATTACAAGCCAAATTCTTGGAACAGGTGTGTGGGGAGTGAGCGTGCCACAGAAATCACGCCAGCGTCGTTTACCTAAATTTTCTAGCCGTCTGCGCATTACACTGTGGATTTTCTGTGCATTTTTGTATGGTTCTAAACTTCCGCTACGTCGATATGCCCTTTCTGAACGTCGTCTGATGGCTCTTAGATGTTCATACTCTCCATCGACTGCAGCATAGTCTTTTGGAATCGGGACTTTCTTTGTGCATTTATTCGCATTATCTTGCAGAAATTCAGTGAAGCTTTCAACTGTCGTGAGTTCACTATTTTGGTTTGTTCGGTGGTACCGAAAAGCTTTCCAGTTCGTCAGTTTGCTGTAGCGTCTGGTGTCGTCTTTTCGCAAGTAGGGGTGATTTATTAGAATGGGAAAATGGTCACTCCCACGTGTTTCTACATCCGTTGTCCATACCACACCATTCACTAGATCTTGGGAACACAAGGTTACATCGATGCAACTAGAGTAATTATGCCCTCGGAGAAAAGTTGGGGGCCGTCATTTAAAATTGTCAAATTGCATTTGTCTGCGGCACACTCAACAATTTTTCCACGTGCATTACATCGATCACTACCCCAGATTATGTTGTGCGCATTAAAGTCTCCGCATATAAACTTATATGAATTAGAAATGTTGAAGATATTTGTTAGCTCTTCCACCGAAATGCGGCTTGAAGGTTGTAGGTAAAAATTGATCACTGTTGCGCACTGCTCACCAAAGGATACTTGGCAAGCGACGAATTCCGGGAAGTCCGAATCACTTGAGTGAACTTGGTGGGAAGGTAGGTCCTTTCTGACGCACAAATGCACTCTGCTAGGACCACTTCGACGAGATGACTTGTATATCACGTAGTTGGAGAGGCAGAAATCATCATTCATTCCTGCCTCTTGGATGCAAAGTATTGGAAAATTATACTGCAGAAGGAGTTTACGGAAGTCAGCACACTTCCTTCGAAGACCATTGACATTCCACTGGTATATGGAGACATCTTTGTAGCGCTTATTCATATTCATTTTGTGTGTGGTGGGGTTTCAGTAAATTGAAGGGATAATGGTATTTATTGAGACATATTTAGATATTTCTGTTCTGTTCTGTGTTTTTTTTTCCTTTGTCATTTCATCAACGTATATACGAAGAACACTGAAAAAATTCTTTACTGTTTATAGTTCTTACGCTTAGAAAGCTATTATCAGGAGGAGAAGACTTGAAACACGACATTGAGCTAAAGGTGAATAAGTTTGGGAAAACTGCATAATGAAAAAAAGCACTTCGAAGCTCACATCTGACCGACTCTATCCTACTTTAATGTGTTACTCGTCTGAATGATTTCTCCCCCACCGAAATGCAACAGCCACGGTGGGGATCGAACTCCAGACCTTCGGGTCAGCAGAGCACCGTAGCCACTGATCCACCATGGTGTCCGTACTTCTCGTTCAAAGAAACGCTCCGAAATTGAACCAATCGCACCAATATGGACCGCTCGAGAGCATGTACACTATGAACATCACGGGAACTACTTTCTGCGTAACAGAAATGCGTTAGAAGGACGAGAAATATCAAGGGAGCATATTGAACTCGTTTTTTTTTGTATTTTGAGAGCCTGGTGAGTGTTCGTTGAACCTGCAAGAGATGTGTGACCTTGGTCAAAGACATAGTTATGCGCCAACTTTATTGTGCAGGAAAGAGAAGACAGGGAACGAAACTTATACGAGCCTTTCGACAGCACCATGTGCCGCTTTATAATAACCGCATGCTTCTATAGGAGTTTAGTGAGACAACCAGCCTTCCAGCACAGCGTTGCGTCATCATTCTCGGTGACTAGGCACCTTGCCCACGTCGGCTTCGCTGCTGCAAGTTTTGTTATCATTGCGCTTTTTTTCGGGGGGGGGGGGGGAGGGGCTGGAATTAAGGCTTACTATTGCACGCACTTATAGGTGTAGTATATAGCACAAGAAAAGTCTAAAACGCAAGCTAGGAATTTTTCTAGGAGTGAGAGAGGGAAGGGGGGTCTGGTCGACTCGAGAAGCGAGACTACACAGGTTTCGGGCTCTTGGTCTCATCTCAGCATCCACGCAGCGTTACTCTAAGTTCGATCACGAACGCGTAGAGACGAAATACCTCCCGATGTGATTACCATTGCTTAAAGGACATTTATCTCTTTTTTTTTTCTTTACCCTTCGACTCCTTTCAACTCCAATAACACGTTGTAGATCCTTTCGGGGTGAAAAAAAAACTTTTTTGCACTCACCGACAACTAGACGCATCGCGGAACCTAATTATAGTGACCGCGCTGACCCACCCTAGCCGACCTCTGCTTGTCTATTTCGCGGTGGAGTAGCTCATCGTTATTAAGCCCTGCGGGTAAGTTCCCGTCACCACTCAGAGGAAAACACATGGGTACCGTCTGGGCTGCCATCACTTCCACGCCTTACCCTCCGTATGCACTTTGTCGAAGTTTACTGCACCGGAGAGGTTAAATGGCGGCGTGTATATAGATTAGTTCATGAAACTAGCCGCCTAACATTAACTACTTCATCACGTCGTGTTCCTACAGGTTCAAACTTGCAGCACGGTGGGATGTAGGTGTACCGAAAGGAGGGCCTTGTTTCATGTTTCGAAGAAGCGCGAATGCATTATTGCTGAATCGCACGGATGCGCAAGACCTGAAGTAATAGCGCTAGGCGCGAGCAACCAAACGCTGATTTTGTCTTTTTTTTCATTTGTTTTGCAACGCCGCCAGCAACCATGCACTGCGCGGAAGCTGGTGCACAGGACGCATTGCTGAAAGCGGTGGCCGTTGACCTGCAATCCTTCAAGTTACAGTCATGCGCTCTGTAGCTGGTTAGCTACAAACTGGTGCTTTCCATCGTGAACTTACTTACAGCGGAACACCAGAAAAACAGCGCCGTCTTTTCTTTCTGTTCTACTCCTTCCCTTTCCTGTATTTTTTTTCTGGTGTTGCGTTGTGAGTAAGTTCACGATGGATCCTAACCAACTGGCGCAACTTACCGTCTTACTGGTGCTTTCCTTTGCAATACATTTAAGACATCAAACTATTTGCGTGAATTCGGCACCATTTTCGAACAACATACTGAAATAATCAATGCTGTAGGCTTAGTGGGGCGCTCATTAAATATCGAAGGACCTACATTTTGCGTTTGTCAGTTGTTGCTTATCTTCTATAGCTGGCGCCACTTGACCGTGTGGCAGCAGCGGTGCATGCTATTCGGCCCTACGCTACCCCTTTGCACTTTGCGTTACTCGACAGACTAAGAATTGCTTTTGAACTCCGGTGAAACACTCATCAAAGCAGGTGTTTCTTCTTTCTTCGCTGGTCGCTGACACGCCAGGTACGTCGACTGGTGATCGTCTGGAAAAACAGTGCGCGCCTGCACCGCGTAACTATTCTTGCTAAACAGGCAAGATGGCGAACCTGTGCCCTACTCCACTCCCTTAGGGAGCATATACAGTGACTTCGGTGCAAACGAATACAGTGCACCCTCTATTTTAATTGCTTATTTTTTTACATTGAAGGAAGTGAGTGCGTTTCCCCTTTGGTTCGCGAAGATTGGTATGACGAAAATGTGACATAAGAATAAAACAGCAAGCCCCTTCTTCACTCTAGGCTTCGAAAATAGAACGACACAACGCATGGCGCAACAAACGTGAAACATTACAAAGCAACCACTTTAGAGGACAATTAGCAATAGGTAGAAAGACAGCAGCTGAGAAATCTTTTCAGCAATTGATTACACTGATGACCTAGTGAATCTGTTCTAACTGCTTTGTTGTAAAGAGCATTAGATCTATATTAGCTCGGCTACTCCATATTCATAAGTTCTGCAGCGAAAAAAATAACAAATGGTACCCAAAAGGAACAATCAGCAAAAAAGAAAGAAAACCAAACAGCATGCTGAGACAAGTTGAAATAAAATGGCAATGTACAGTTTGCTTGCAACAGTTCACACTACCATAAAACATCCACAGGCACAGCTTTTGTATTCTGCTCACAGTATATTTACTAACACATCATTCCATACATGACAACCCCTAGCTATATGTCATAGCCGCTTATCCAGTCCACTCTACACTAATATGTCTGTCAGGAAGATGTTCACCTTTTCCTAAAAAATCGAGCGAATGTTCCGGTGAATATAGAAAAAAATTATGCACCGTCTCCCGGAATGGAATCATGATGAAATGCGAGGCAGCAGCGGTGCGCACAGCGTTGACTCGGTTGAAACGGGTGTCGACGCGAGGGCTGGAAGAACGGTCTGAAGCGAAACTCTAGCGTTTACTCGAGTGAACGTTTGTTTGAAACGTCCTGTAAGTTTCATCGCAGAAAGAGTGTTCGCTTGATGTGCGCTTGATAAATGCGAGCGGTGGAGAGGGTGAAGCGAGAAAGATGACATGCGTTGAGCGGTGACAGGCTAGGGAGAATGACGTCAACGCGCGCGCACTTCGAGGAAAGGTGTGACCTACTTGGCACCGCCCCAACACCTGTGGCCAGAATAGTGTGGTGTGGACGGGGGGACAGCGCTACACAGGCTAGTAAAAGAGCTGCTTCGCATCTCCTCCTTGGTCTCCACTTTGTTCGCCAGCAGAGCGGTTGTGAGATAGACGTGCTCTAGTGAATCGTTAGCAAATCATTAAAATGCAGATGTAAAAGCAATGTTTTATAGAGAAGAGTAGCTTAAACCAAGTTAGTGTACTTCCTTTATGCTCCCTTCACGTTAAGTAGGGGTTCGCAAAGCTTTCGGCGTACTACCAGTCGCTAGTAAATTTCAGATGCACACAATAATAAAATCAGCAGATAATGAAGTCGAAGAAGGTATAAGTGGTGGTAACTGTACTGTCTTATTAGTTATTGTGTACAATAAGCTTAAGTTCCGTATGGTAGTCATGCATGGCACCTGTATGGCCAAGTATGACTACTTAGGAATCTTATGGCCATCCCTATATGGCCATGTATGACTCCGTATGGTAGCCATGTATAGCCATCTATGGCGGAAATCGGCCAGGGGTTGAAAAAAGAAGGAAGGGTGAGAAGGAGTGAAAGGGGGAAAGGGAGTGTAGCATAGCACAGTGGGTGGCGAGTGCAGGAAAGGTCGAGGTGAACTTCGGAGATATACAGGTAGTCAAACAGAGAGGAGGTTTCTTCAGTGCTGAACAATGCCCGTGTGGACCTAGCTTTGCCTAACTTTGCATTTATTTGAGTTAACGCCATGCATAAATCGTAACTTGATATCAGATGCAAAAGAGTTAGCTTCTAGCCTCTCTTCTAATAACATTGCAACTCATTGCTATCACACTGTTTTTTTCGTTCTTGTGTATAAAAAGTCGTTTTTGTCCATATCGAATAACACTAGATTACCCATGCAAGCTTAAGATTTTGCTTCATTATACAGTGAACTGCAATCCCGGGCGCAAGTTCACCGAATTTATCGCTTGCTTAAATTGACTTATTGCGAAGTGTAGCGGGTTCTGTAGACATCGGCATGCTAGTTTTACAAAACAGGAAACGTCCACCGGCTTGAAGAAATGCCAATTAATGTAAAAGACAGTCGGGGAACTCGAATGCACAAAAGCGTAATACGTACAAGAACAGTGGAGCCAATGATCGCAATTAAGTCACGCACGACAATTTGGTAGCAATATCTTCCACGACGTAAATTCTTTACGAGATCGATTCTTAGTATGCAAGCAGCTATGCTCGGAAAGAGACGAAACGAATGTCGGACTCAAAAAAATTGTGAGCTGATATGTGAAGTTTAAGGACATCGGAAGCCACGAAAGGCATTCGAAGCCAAGGAAAAGCATCATATTCAGCCACTGACAATGCCTAGTAGCCGGCAGTTGTGAGGAAACTGTGCGTTTTGTACCTTTATTGGGGCAATATGAAAATTAAAGATGCGTGGACTAAGCGTCAGTACTACAGTAGAGCCACCCCTTCTAAATAAATATGAAATGACTTGCCTGGAACCGCTTTACTTGGCTTCATGGTGTCCCAAGGCACCAAGAGCCTGCTGTGGTAGACTACCTCTGTCGGAAAAAAAACAATTCATTGATTTATATGTGGGGTTTAACGTCGCGAAACCACCATATGATTAGGAGATAAGCCGTAGTGGAGGGCTCCGGAAATTTCGACCACCTTGGGTTCTTTAACGTGCATCCAAATCTGAGCACATGGGCCTACAACATTGCTGCCTCCATCGGAAATGCAGCCGCCGCAGCTGGGATCCAAACCCGCGACCTGCGGGTCAGAAGTCGAGTACCTTAGCAACTAGACCACCGCGGCGGGCAGGGGGGAAAAATACGTGTACTTAAAATACACTCTTAGTGCCCTATCACGCTTATATTATGCTTCACTCAGTGAACTTGCACTGAGGATGCGGATGAAAACAATTTTTTACGGCAAACTGCGTTGAATGTCTGTACATCATTATTAACTCTAATTCTGTAAGATCGGGCGTATCGGTACACCTGGATCAAGGAGGCATGTCCGTGCAAACGACAAGAAAAGACAGAATAAACGACAAAGAACACTTTGTCCTTCCTTAAATACTCTAGTTTCTCTCTTTAGTCTTTTCTTTACGTTTGCACTGATGCACACTCTTGATTAATTTGGACTTTGTTGTGGAAGAAGACGTTGGTTGGTTTGTGAGATTTAAAAGTCTAAGAGAAGGAGTCTACGAAGAGCGCCTTATTGGAGGGCTCCAGATAATTTTGACAATCTGTAGTTTCTCAACGTATACTGACACTGCACAGTACACTGCCCTCTAGCTGTTTGCCCCCACCGAAACGCAGCCGTCCTGGCTCGCATTGAACCTGCGTCTTTCGGTCGAGCACTCTAGTGCCGAAACCGATGAGTCACCGTCGCGGTAATAATGAGAAAATTCATAGCCTCCAAAGAGGATCACACTCAACCAGTAAGTTCGACTGCCTCTCCGGAGATGTTAGACAAGCATTCTATCGCAGAAGTGGTAGCGACAAAAAAAAAGCGGTTTCGTTTCAATATAAAAATGCTTCCTTTCTATATTTGATCATGAATATTCATCTGCAAAGGTTCCTGAAAAGCGAAAAGGTTATGAAAACTCCTCTCGAGGATGTGCATGAGGCATCAAGGTGACACCAAGCGTGAGTCAATTAAAACCGCTAGTATATTAGCAGGCCACAAAAGCAAAATGAGGTTCCAAAAGCAAAAGCAAAACGTCCGCCACAGTTATAAAAGCATCTATCTCTAACGCACTTTGTAACGCGCGAACTGGTTCAACATTTATTGACTTGATTATTGGAGGTTAGTGGCGCAAAGGCCAGTACTGGCCAAAGAGCGCCATACAAGACATGATGAGGTGTTATTTGGAGGATGGTTTTCTGGTGGTCGATGCTTTTAGAACTAGTCCAGTACAGAGCCTGTATGCAGAATCAAATGAGTGGTCCCTCCAGCTACAAAGGGCATACACCAGTTTCACATATTTCTTGAAAGTCAGCTCTATGTCAGAACACCCCTGCTATTCTATCTCAAATAACACATCATCGCTTACATTTTTCTGCAACCGACCCACTGTTTGGGCTGTAAACCAGCCTTAAAAACTTCGTTAAATGCACGTTGGGTATATTCAATAAGATCATGGTGAAACATATAAAACATATAAAAAGGTACGAAATGTGATAAAAACGCTAGTGTCGGGTTATCAGAAGCAGTCTGCCTCCGCGGCACCCTTGGGTTCAAGGGTCAGGAAGTGTCTGCTGTACAAGTTCTAGATCACAGCACCACTCTCTAGAAAGAGGCCGTGCTACGAATCCGATCGCCGGATAAATTGCAACAGACTAGGGGCCACATATATACTCTAATACTTGTTTGGTATTGAGAAAGGGTTTTATACCAAGGAACATTTGTGGATGAAGGGGAAGGTGTTGTGTGTGAAACGCAGGAAAGTGTCTCTTTCTTACAGTTTCCAGTTCATAGAATTCTATCAAGACATGCAATACATTTAGGGGCTTGTCGCATTTATCGCAAATAGGCGCTTCACTGCCGGTCAACAAAAAGGAGTGCGTGCCGTACGTATGACCTATTCTAAGGCGACAAAAATGACCTCAGTACGTCGTACTTTGCTCAGTACGCCATAGTTTGCGGCCAGTTTTTGAGCTGGGGCTTTATGGCATGGAACTTATTCGATGTTTCACTCTCCCACAGGCGTTAGCAGTAGCCTCTAAGATTTTTGCGGAGGAAACATTTCATGTCTAAGGCTGGTACGGCTCTTAACAGATTTGTAGGTTTTGTTGCCGCTAGTACTGTGGTTTGGTCTGCAGCCATGTTTCCCCTGATGGCTCTATGGCCTGGTGCGCAACATAATGTAACATGCTGCTTAGATATAAGCACCGAACACAATAAGGATTAGAGCTCATTCAAGACCGGATTTTTGTTTTTGAAAAAAGTGCAAAAGTGATTTTACAACCCTTAAAGAATCGGTAAATATAACAGCTTTCTGTACATTTGTGTGTTTTATGTGTTTAATGGCCAATATTACAGCGTTTGCCTAAGCCGTAGGTATACTCGTCTCAGTGTGGAGAACATCCGATTCGGAAAAGGACGGTCCAAGTGCTGCATAAGCTACTCCAGTATATAAGTTTGATGCATCCGTGTAGTATTCAGCGCATGAGTATTTAGCCTGAAGCTCTCGAAAGTACATTTGAATGTGTACCTCAGGAGCATGCTTCGAGATTTCCATAAACGATGAGTCACAGTCGGCTAGTTGCCACTGCCATGCTGGTAGAAGTCTTGCTGGTGGCATTAGACAATGTTCTAAAAGTGGGACATTCATTTCTTCAGCAAGGCTTCATACGCGCAGTGAGAACGTCTTCCTAACAGTGGGTCGGTTGCATAAAAATGTAAGCGATGATGTGTCATTTGAGATAGAGTGGCAGGGGTGTTCTGACATGGAGCTGACTTACAAGAAATATGTGAAACTGGTGTATGCCCTTTGTAGCTGGAGTGACCACTGATTTGATTCTGCATATAGGCTCTGTACTGGACTAGTTCTAAAAGCACCGGTCGCTAGGTGGATACCCAGATTGTGAACAGGGTCTAACATCTTGAGGGCAGTCGGTGTGGCAGAATTGTAAACAATAGCACCGTAATCTAAACACGACAAAATAAGGCTTTTGTACAGGTTCATCAGACATTTTCTGTCACTTCCCCATGTTGTGTGTACAAGAAGCTTTAGTATGTTCATCGTCTTCAGACACTTCGCTTTCAAGTGTTTCAAGTGACGAATGAACGTGAGTCTGTGTCAAAATGATGCCGAGAAATTTGTGCTCATAGACTACCGGTATTGTACTTCCGCAGACCTCATTTGTAGGGTGCGGTACCAACCCTCTCTTTTTTGTGAAGAGAACGCATAAGCTTTTCTGTGGGCTCAGCCTAAATTTATTTTGGTCCAACCATTAACCAACTCTATTTTGGCAAAGTTGAGCATGTCGTTCGCAGACAGCGAGATTGCCCGACATGATACCTATTTGCACGTCATCTACATATACAGAATAGAACATGGTGGGTAGGAGGACTGTTTTGAGGGAGTTCATATTCACAATAAACAACGCACAACTAAGCACACCACCTTGCGTAACACCACTGGTTCAACTTTATGCCTGCCAAATCCATAGTTCTGTTACTCCACGTAGCCCTGCGACGTCTACGACCACACTTACCATGTCCTCGTATCCACTCCAGTGTTTTTGTGACCATCTGTTGCCCATGTTTCCCATGACGTGACCTGCCCAGGTCCATTTTAAAGAGATAGCGTGAAAGAGCTCATTTCGTGGATGTTCTGGTGTTCACGTCGGCGTCGGCGTCATTGGTTGTGAGCGGAAATCATTATCTTATGCGTGACCAGTAAATCGAGAACTGTGCAAATGAAATGTGATTAATAATAGAAACCTTGGAGCCGAGTGGGGACTGAACAAGAGTTGCTGTGGTCCGAGTGCGGATTAAACCCCTGTCGTTCTCGTAGAAAGCGAATGTTCTACCACACTGGCATGCCTCTGCTTGTAAGAATAGTGATGAAAAAAACTTCATTTGCTTGGAAATGCCGTGAAAGTAGCTTTCAGCTTCACAAACACACGCGTCCTGTATATATGCTTCCCAACGCAACATGAAATATTGCAGTAATAATGCGTGGTCGAGCGTTCATTGCCAATGGGCGTCAAAATATGCGATTATAATAATGGCTCCGTGGTTGAAATCCGGCACCCCACTTCAAAAGGCAGACACCTTACTGTGTCTATTCCGTTAAGGCCAGTGGGTGCATAGCAAGTTCCAACAGGTTACGTGCACCAACTGTTTGAAGTAAGCACTAAGAAGAGGATATCACTATCACGTTAAACTCCTAAAGCCAAAGCTTTCGGGTCCCCAAATTTTTCTTCTTCTCCTTACCTCTCCAGGTGAGATATCGACTACCCTTGTATAATATTTTATTCAGTCTGATGACTTCCTCTCTCCTAATTTTGTGCCTCTCGCTTTTCGTTCAGTGTCATGCTGCGCAGTCCTTCCCTTCTCGACTTTCATCATTCTAACAGCTATGTTTAATTTGTTAAACCTGACCTAAGGCAGCCATTGCACATTTTCTGCTTTAACAACTGTAATTCGGCTGTCGTTGAGAATAGTTAGCGTAAGTTTAGGGTAGGGTGTGGAAAAAGAAGGCACAGGGTAAAACGTGATATTTTGATTTTGCCGGATTCTTTAGCTCGTGCAAAAACTACTTTTCTTTTTTTTATATTTTCCAGCGGTAACTACCGGTCCTTGTCTACATTTTCATGTGTAAAAGTTGATGATTGCTCAAAGCATTCGCACAGCAAAAAATACGCGGCTCCATGATGTCCGTGGGTTTTCGACCCCTCACAAAGGGGCAAAATTCTGCTCAACCGAATTTTCGAATCCGTGTACGAAGGTAGATGCCACAGAAAATTTAGTTCAATTTGTTCCATGGTCCGAAAGGGAAATTTTTGTGTATTCAGGCATGTGAGAGGGGCAAAATGCGACAAAAAGGCATGCCTTAGCGAGTGACTTACGAATTGAACCATTAACTTACACTCTTCATATATTACATTTCATCATTCAGAATGGTTTGTACATACAATAGAATATCACATAAAGCTTCCCGGGAATAAAATGACTTGAAAAAGTATTGACAGCTGTTGAGGACAGAGCTCACTTCATCGCACTGCATCAAAGTTTTTCCGTGTTCCCAAGAATGCTGCTCTCAAGGGACACATGAAAAATTGGCGGAATCTACAAGTCAAGTCGTTCCCAAACACGTCTTGGAATTGAATTTTAATTGCTTTTCTCCAATACCCGAAACGAAAAGATAGCACAGTTTTATAAATTCATTGCCTCACAAAGCCCAGCGGAGGAACATAAAAGCCATGAAACACCTCAGCAGTTATGCATCAAAACGGCAAAAGTAGGTAAAGAAGATACGTCAAAACATATATCTAGCCCGAAATTTTAAAATAATCCAATGAGGTTCAAGCGTTCAACAAAAAGCAACATTAGCACAAAGACCGGTGGTGTTTGATCTGCAAAGAATTACAGGGCAACACAACACAGCGTTCAGTCTAGATTCATTGCGTAGAGTCTTTCTGCTGCAAAAACTGAATCAAGGAATGAGTTTTTTTTTCACACTGTCTCGTTTTGCCTCACACGGCGGCTCGCTTCGCACCGCCGGTTGGGGCAAAATGAGACATATCTGTGCATTCTTAAAATTTATTTTTAAACTAATATTTCGAATGGTGGCAACATGACAATATTTATGTCGCACATACCTTGTCTCCAAAGGAACGTTTCTGCGCTCGTCTTTAGTTTTAATGACTGAAATAAAAAATAAATATTCAAAATTTTGAGATTTTTGTTGCATTTTACAACGCCCTGTAGCGGCGAAAGAAGGAGAGACGTGAGACGGCGTCGAAGGCGGCCGACGGGGCCGTGCTGATCTCGCCACTTTATTGGGGCCGTGGCGATCTTGCCACTTTATTGCAGGCCTGAAGCGGAGCCACGTCGGCCACCTTCGACGTCATCTCACGTCTCTCCTTCTCTCGCCGCTACAGCCCTATTCTACTAGTCCATTATTTATCTTCTGGGAAACTTCTTCAGGGACACTTTCTGTTAGTATATATTCAGCCTAGGTACAGTAGAAGTAGAAGAACGTCGCACACACTCTCCTACTGTACTCGGGGTCCGCACGTCTATCCCGAGGTTTTGCTGATTCACCAGACAACCTAGAGTTATCTTTGTATTCTGCATGCCCATGTTCGACCCTTCATATTTTGACGCTTTTCTTCTTTATGTAATGAGATACTTTTTTGCAACTAGTCGCCGTCATTACCGAAGAGCAAAGTGGCACAGTGTAGTCTGCGAACCATAAGAATATCCTCATTGTTCTTCGCATCTATTTTTTCTCCCATTGTCGTTTAATTCGTCTAAACATGCCATTAACAACTGAGAGCAAGGATTGTATCTCCTTGTCAAACCCCTGTCTTCGTCGGTGTTTTTACTGCATTTAATGAGAATAAGTGTAGCTGTGAAAGCTTCGAGCGCGTCACTGGTTGTGCTGCAATTTCCAAATACTCATCTGTCGTTGTAAATGACAACCGTGTAGAGGTAATAACTGAATTCCGCATATTTCTTTTTCTTTCTATTTGTCAGAAGTCAACGCAATCTTCATGCCTATCTAAAAACAAATAGCCAGTCACCCTACAATGCATCAGCTTACCTACGTCGTTCTAAAAGCCGCAAGTGCGATGGGCAGTTTTCTTCAACGTCATTTTCTTTCTTCTCAACAAACTGGCGCGATAAGTGGTGATTCAGGCACAACCTCCTGGCAAATTGAACGCGCCCACGACAAGATTGCGCACAGTGCCCTGCTAAAAAATGCAAACATAAAGAAGAATCAAATTACACGCCTTTTTTGTTACAAACAAGTCGACCCGTCGAGAAAGCACCGTTCAACGTCAGCGCGCGCCATGCCCGGAGGGGGACGCTTTTTTGTCAAACGAACCAATCTCGTGACATTCCTCTTTTTTTTTTTTGCTGTGACCCAGCTTCATGTTTATTTTTGCCGTTATCATTCGGGCTCGTTTGCCTGTGGCTGCGAGGAGGTGGGCCCAACTCGATGCCACCTCCACCCCGCTTTGACAAACGTTTGTCGATGAGGCCAGCGCCTCGGGGCAACCGTCCGGACGTGGCGCTTCAAACATCGCTAGCAACTACGACAAACTCAGGTGGCCCCGCTGTGGCACTAAGCTAACTGGCTCACGGCAGAGCTCGAAGCCATTACAGACTTCTTTGTGCTATTTTTGTCTCATAGCACTCTTTATTGCTTCAATACTTGCGTAAGGTTATGCTTTACCTGTGGGATTTTTTTTTCTTAACCATTGCTGTCTTTGTATCAATGTATTGCTTTATTTTCTCATTTGTATTCCGCTTTTTCCTGAAGAATCCAGCATTTGCTGTCTTTGTGTCATTGTCTTGTTTTATCTTCTTACCTGTATGCCGCTTCTTCCTGAATTCAATGGGCGAGTTCAATTTTATAAGACGATCGATAAAAAAGCGTAGTCTGCACGCAACATCATCACGGAAGTACGGGAAAAAGTAGAGCGACAGAGCATTTGGCGAACAAACGAGGGCTATAGCACTTTTCACTGGTAATATTATTGGATCACTCCAAAGCCTCCTAGCAAACACGTGACTAGTATTTTTTTTCCTTCTTCTGCGAGAAAGATGGCAAAGTAAGACGTAAGAAGCATGACGCTATCTAGTGAATGCATCTTGACTGCATTGAGATATGGCACAAACAGGCCCTGTAGCCTGCTTCTCTACGTAAAGGGGAAAATGGGAGAGGAAAAATAGGGAAGTGCTGGTTGTAAATTGTCATCAATAAGAAAATTATTGATTGATTGGTTGATTAATTGATTAATTGATTGATTGATTGGCGTCGCGGCAATTCATAAGCGGCTATCCGCATGTGACCAATGGCGCACAGTTTGAGTCCCAATTGCCGAGGCTGACCAATAGGCAGCTTCACTACCCCTTTTTTTTCTTTTTGCAAAATGAGCAGAGGCCCATGCCATAATGATGCTAGACAGTCATGCCACGTGCCAGGTCCTTCTGCTAGTTAAAACATGAACGGAAGCTTGTCACTCACGCGAGGTAGCAGCAGTGAATGGCACCAGTGTTTAGAGCAGCCCTTCCATCCGCAGTAGGCGTGTATGACTCGAACTGCAAACTATTCAGCGCACACTTCAGCAATCGTCACATTTCCAAAAGCACTGAGTTAAGACAGCTCTCCGTGAAAAATGTCATCTATTCTCACCCTGCTCACTGCATGTTCACTTTATCGCTGTGTCATACGTAAGGCTTGTAGGAGCACCCTCATCCAAATCGCTTCCGATACAGTCGTCTTAGCAATGCAAAAGCCAATCAATATGTATTGTTTGCCCTTCCAGCAACTGCGGAAGGTGCAAAAATGTTGCGTGGTTGTTTTGAAATCATGATCCCTCCCAGCAAGAGTCATATTTGTGACAAATGTTATGAGTGTCGTGTCTTATAGAAGCAACTCAAGTTCCATATTGCAGCGGTCAACCTCCATATACACGGATTGAATGATTATTTAAGTTCAAGATGTAGTGCAGAGGTCTACACACCTCACCTTATCTAGCGGGTTTCCGTCACGAAATTTAGTCCTGCAAGGCCCGGGGGCAGAAAAAAAAAGCGAAGAGCGAGGGTGGAAGGGGCAGCTTTAACATGTCAACTGACGCTGCCATTTCGCAGAAGTCATTTCACGTATTTCGCCGATTGAAACTATTATTCCCACTTTTTGTACTACTAACGATCTTGTTTCTATTTTTTTTATTCTTCAAATAACGCCTCTATCTCCCATGAAAGCGCCTTTCAAACGTCCACCACTATCGAGGCCGGCCACTACACATGCTTCGCGCGCCAGCCTTCCCGTGTGGACACTTGCTGTGGAGCCACTTTAAAATATCGATTGCTCGAAGGTTTATCCTTAAACGGCGGCGCTATCGGGTGACTGGGCCAAAGCGTCGTGTATTGCACGCTACAGATTCTTGTTCCACGACAGCACTTGCCGTAGACCCGTTCGGCCATTTATCGAAGTGTTCCCGACGATACGGGTAATAGGTGCCCGCTGTTACAAGCTGAAGTTACGGCTAAACTCAGGGCAAGATTGAATCGATTGATTGATGTGTGGGGTTTAACGTCCCAAAACCGCCATATCATTATGAGAGATGCCGTAGTGGAGGGCTCCGTAAATTTCGACCCCCTGGAGTTCTTTAACGTGCACCCAAATCTGAGCAACTCAGCCTACAGCATTTACACGTCCATCGGAAATGCAGCCGCCACAGCCACGATTCGATCCCGCGGCCTGCAGGTCAGCAGCCAAGCACCTTAGCCACTAGACCACCGCAGCGGGGCAGGGCACGTTTGAAAATCACAGGCCTGCGCTTCCAAACGAGGTCATTGCTTTCATGATAACGTGTTAACCACGCATTAACACAGAAAGACCGGCGTCTATCATAATCACATGGAGGTCTTAGGACGTCGAACCCCACACATTTATCTCCATCTACACAGTAACATTGTCTGTCAGCGGTTGCCATGAAAACGAAAATGCACTCGCTAACGGCAGACAACGATGTGGGCGTGTGAAATTTTGTACATGCCGGGCTTAATTTCGGGTCACTTCGCTCAATCAAGTGCAATGGTAAGTTTCTCCTAGAAGTTTTATTACTTTGGCTCATATTTTATTTTACGTATATTGTTATATACTGCCACCCTTCTATGGAGGCATTCGGCTGGAGTGGGGCATTAAAACCAAGGAGGTTTTGATTAAACTAAAGTAACCCACCACGAGCTCGAACTAATGAATAGAGTTGCACATGGGTAGAAAAACAATACAAAAAAACTCCCAAGCATTTCCCCGAGGGTGAACATGGTTAAGTGCGAATGCACGGAGTGATGCTATGAGGGGTATTTATTAATTCGCACTATTATATTTATTATTCACACTATGGTGCCTTTATGGTGGAATGGTTCCTTGGAATCACAATTTGATCACACGGTGGAGTTTACGTTAACTCACTGGCGAATGCCAACGGATTTTAACTTTACTCCCCCTGATAGCATCACCCCGTGCATTCGCACTTCACTCTCACCGCTTCGCTCCCCATCATCTCTCATCAAGAGAGCGCGCGGTCGTTGCTCACCCTCCTCATTAAAGAAGATCGTCTCTGACATGGCATTGAGGGCAATGGCTAGTTGCACGGGGTCGTCCAAATCTATGTTCTCGGGGACAGTCTCGATGTCCTCCGCGTCGTCTCCCCCCTGAGCGCGTTCACCTTCGCAAACGGCCGCATCATCGTCATCGAAGACACCCAGCCGACTCCAGTCGACGCGCACGCCGCTAGCGACATACAACGGCGCATGCTCCAGGTGCTTCAACCACGCCAAGATGTTACCGCGCTTCACCAGTCCGCGCCTGTACGTAGCCAGACTCACCAGCCTCCGCTTCACGTGCACGTCTATCGCAACGTCCTCGGGAACCAGCCGCTGAAGACACTCCACCACGCTCCGAACGTCGATGGGCACGTTCACGATCTGTCCCTTAATGCCGTACTGACCGTTGCCCCGCGTGAGCCACCTGATGCTCATGAAGGGGAGTCGAGGCGAGATGAGGCACTCTTCCACCGGGTTCAGATCGGGGAGGTCCGCGGGACGAGGCGGGTACGCGTAGCTGTGGCTCTTGCTCAACCGCGGAACCCGCCCGGCCAGCAGGGACTCTCGATAAGACGCACACACCCGGAACGCACCGAAGGGAGCCAGCCGCGGGTCTTGCGCATCCATGCCGTCGCATCGGTGTTCGCCCGACCGTCTTCCGAACTCGTTCCAAAGAACCCGCAACGCGTTCAACCTGTTGGTCTCGTTCCTCATGCCGGAAATGCAGCTCAGGTTGTTATCGAACCACAGCCGATCACAGACGGCGCAGCTGTGACCGAAGCTGCGATCCACAAAGTCGCGTTTGAAACGCGAGTCTGGACGAGCAAAGTCCAGGGCTCGCACCCTCTCCCGCGCGGCACGTTCACTGGCTCGAACGGCTTCGGGAACGTCCACTCGCCGTTGACGATTGCGAGCGGCGTCTTGACGCCGGCCTTCATCGCCCTTCTCCGCCTGACGCTTGCGTTGTCGTTCCGCTTCTTGGGCCGCGTTCGCGGCTCGATGCTGACGCCTCATCTCGGCCTCGCGAGCGCGAAGTTCGGCATCCTCTGCACGTTTCGCCCGCTTGTCCTCGGCCTCGCGAGTGCGTAGTTCGGCTTCCGCTGCACGCTTCGCCCGCTTGCACTCGGCTTCGCGAGCACGCAGTTCGGCATCCGCTGCACGCTTCGCCCACTTACGTTCGGTCTCACGAGCCCTTCGCAGCGCCGCCTTGTCTTCCAACGTCGGCGAAACCACCGCGGTAACGACGGGTGCAGTGCTGGCATTCGGTTGTACTGCATTCGTTGTAGATGGTAGCGTTGCCTCCGGGACATCCATCGCACGACCCGCTCACGACGGGAGACTGAGAGAGAAGGCGGGCGCGCGAGAGAGAGGGGGACGCGCGCAGCGGCGTTAAAGATATAAGGCGCGTTACTGACACCGATATCAGCGTCGCGTCCGTGGCTTATTCGGTAGAGCGTCGCGCTGCGGCCCGCCAAGTCCTCTTTCTTTTAAAGATAGAGAGAAGACTGCGGACGTTGCCGACGGTGGTGGATGGTTTGGGGTCGCCTATAAAGTGTATTCACACTTAAAAAGACATGACGTAACATTCTTCGAAGCAACGACATAGGTCAAATTCACAAAGGAAAGAAACCAGTTTCCGGCAGTAATTACTCCCATGCATTGTAAAAAAGAGGTAAAAAATGGCTACAATATACAAATAAAACTTATCGCTATTTGTTCGAAGACAGCAAAATAAAAAAAAACGAAAACAAGACAGTATCCTTCAACCCATCGTTTCTAAGCGTCTGTCACATTTGGCATGTTTCTAAAAGCACTATGTACAGTTCTGTCAACGCCAAATGCACCCCCAGGTAGCGATCCTACCCCAAAAGTCGGTATGACTCATAGCATCTATCCATACCAAAAAATAGCTCTGAAGCGCATAGAGCAACGCGCGTGCTTCGTCTGGATGTCTAACCCCGCGTTCGCCGCTTGCGCTCGCCCCGCGGAAAGTCGAGGCCGGCCAACAGACACGGCACAATGCGTATTGCGTTTCCCTGATGACGGAAACATGCTCTTTTCAGGTAGTGCCCACTTATAGATCAAGTGGCTTTGATATGTAATTGTAAGTGCTACGTTATTTCTATATTAAAAGGTAGTTGTTCTCGACGAAACAAGTATGTGTGATTGATTGATAGGTCGTGTTTAACGTCATAAAACCACCATATGATTATGAGATACGCCGTAGTAGAGGGCTCTGGAAATTTGAGACCACCTGGGTTCTTTAACGTGTATACACCCAAATCTGAGCACACGGGCCTACAACATTTCCGCCTCCATCGTAAATGCAGCCGCCGCAGCCGGGATTCGAGCCCGCGACCTGCGGGTCAGCAGCCGAGTACCTTAGCCACTAGACCACCGCTGCGGTACCAAGTATGGGTGAGTAAATCTCCAAAAAAAATGGCAGCATATCCACGGAGTGAATGATGGAGAGTGGGGTGAAGCATTCGTCCGTCCATTCGTTCTTGCTTCCGTCCGTTCATGCGTCCATACGCCCGTCCGTGCGTGCGTCTGTTCGTGCGTCCGTCCCTGCGTTCGTCCATGCATCCGCCCCTGCGTCCGTTCATGCGCCAATCCATCCTCTGTGTGTCCGTTCCTCCATCTATTCAACACTCCAAGTACCACCATCTTGCACCTTTTCATCATATATTCCCCATATAGAAGCACCGCCATCGAGCGCACACTCCAAGGACTAAACGAGAGGTGGCACACGCACACTTTCTTACGGCTTGCGCTTCGGGTCTACTTCCCACCTTTAACCACCTCGAGTTGATGGTATATATTAGTTCACTGTATTCATGGCACTGCGGCCCAACGCTCGCTGAACCTTCCTAAAACCAAGGAGGTTACGCCCAGCGAGTATAACGTAGCAACCTTTTCCTGTCAAATAGTGCTCAATGCACATGCCAATGGCTGCTAATGGGATATGAGAGACAGGAGAATTCGGCTTTTAATTTCCTACGGCTTGCTCTTTGTATCTACTTCCCACCTTTAACCATCTCAAGTTCATGGTATATACTAGTTCATTGTATTCATGGCACTGCGGCTCAACGCTTACTAAACCTTTCTAAAACTAAGGAGGTTACACCCAGCGAGTATAACGTAGCAACCCTTTCTTGTCAGATCGTGCTCAATGTACATACCAATGGCTGCTAATGGACATCGCAGCGTGTGCGGTAACTAAAAGCCGAATGTCCCTGTCTAGCAGCCATTGGCATGTACATTGAGCACTATCTTTTATTGTTCAACAACGCACAGAAAAAATCTCTCACCGGCACCACCTTGGAGGTCAAAATGTTATACTTTCTACACACTACAACGGCCACGAGGGATGAACGGGTGCCGCTATAAGGAGCTTCGCCCCTAAAATTTGGCCTCCAATGAGAGGCTTACTAAGGGAAATTAGTAACACTAACATCCGTATTCACAAACGCTCCTCGACTCGAATTCGGTCCTTCATTTGACTGAGTTGAGCACTGCCCCACTGCTCGACTGAAATAGACGCTGCGCTTCTCAAGAATCGCTGCAGATTATTGCTGATATGATGTGGCTTCGTCTGCCAAGATATGGCACTCCCATCGACTTTCTCGAGTCAATGTGAAGCGTTCAGTGAAGGGACGTTCTAGAATGTGGCAAGAAGACGCACTTGGAGCCCTATGTGACCCCAAAAGTTTCCATAATAAACTCGCTGGGCGTGGGAGGAAAACGCTCTATTCTTCATCGTTGAACAGTGATACTTTATCGGGCCCCTAGTAAGATGGCCGCCAAAGCCACCGTCTTGCCATAGGCACAACTTCACTCCTGGGCAATCATTTCCACTCCAGCAATTTTTTTAGAATCCTCCTTGAGCAGATCCCCACTTCGAGTTTTCATCTCGGTGGCCTGAGATCCACCCCAGGAGTGCGATTTAAAAACGAACTTAACCCAAGAGAAATTAGACCAGGCCACCATGAAGCTGAAGTGCTAGTGTCACTACCAGGCGCCAAGCCCAAAGATTGGGGTGGCTTTTAATATTTCTGATTATAATATTTTATTACGGCTACAAAGTTTCTGCTAGGAAAAATAATTTCAAATGTCTCTTTAGTGACAAATATAGTTGCCAAAGTTTTGGTATTTTAAGCATGTGTGGTACCTTACTGTTTCAGTCATAAAATAACATCGAAAATGTCGCGTTTATATGACGAGAGATTGGACTCCCAATAGATCTATTTCGGCATGGTCAACGAAGTACTGATCTCACCAATGGCAAGAGGTTGCACCCACAAGTGCGCGCATCAGACTTTTAGAGTCATATAACCACCAGTGGGAAAAAAGGCGAGTATGATGGAGGCGTGTGTGCGTCTTCAGTTCTCAAAAGCATCCCCAGACGTCCGGTTAATTAAAAGAATAAACTACACGCAGACAGAAGGCATGCTAGCACATCAACCATTCTATCAAGCAACACAGTTCACATGCTACGCTAAAACATTGTGTACATGATAGGTGCGCAACTACAGTTGTCGTCTGGAAAATACTCAGCACTAGGCAACTTGACTAACGCGTGCTACAGTGCAGACTACTTTTGGGGAATTTTAAACAGCGCCGCCGCGGGACGGCTTTAAACTCTTCCATAGTGGAGCACGGCCGGGCTAGAGAGCGAGCGGCGCGCGCGCTTTTACGGCCTTCGCAGGAGGCCTAGTTCCTGCCGGCGGCCGCTGCTAGGAGCTGGCGCTGCGGGCCAACCCTGCGGACGCGCTCGTCTACCACTCCGCGTGCGGGCGAGCTATGCGCGGCCTTTGCTCTTCTTTTGTTTTTATTTTTCACTACAATCACCGCTACTGGCGTACGCAGAAGGGGGGTTAAAAAGGGCCGGGTAGGAAGAATCAAACGAAGACTGCGTGCCCATCCCCGAATAATGGTTTCTGATTTTCGGCTGATTATTTGTGTCGCACGCTACGCACCAGCCCACGGCCGGGCTAGAGAGCGGCGCCGCACGCGCTACAGCGCGCGCCGCTTTCTCTCTAGCCCGGCCGTGACCAGCCACACGTGACTTCGGTGTATGTTCTCAAAGCGACGATGTTCCATTTTGCAATTTCTCTGAAGAAATTAATGAAATAATTACAAAATTCGACAGAACGTGGAATCGCCCTAAATTTTAGTGTATCGTGAATAAATTACAAGCTTTGGCTTTTTTCTGTTGTGTGGTTTAATTTTTGTGTACTTTTTGGTCTTTCACGCGGCCCTCCCTGCCCCCCCCCTCCCCCTTTTCTGAACTGAAATCCTAAGTACTCCGCTATCGTGGGCGCCCGCCATCGGGTGCAACAAACAAAATTGCTGCAAAATTTTGCTCTCAGCGCAGCGTGATTGATTCGCCCTGGCTAGTTTCAATGTTTCGGTTTCATATGCAGGTTGAAGTACTTAGCGGCGTACTCTAATTGTCATAGGTTACGACTTAAAACTTGCAGAGCGTTAGTTAGAAATCTTTAAAAACGCATGCCGAAGAAAAAGCATCGGGGATAATCTGTGAACTGAAAGGCACCAGGCAAACTGGAAACGAGTTTATTAGTTTATTATATGGAAACGACACAGGACAGGACAAACAACTTTATTTGGTCCTGAGAGGCAAGGCAGCGGGCCAACTATGTAGGTCCCCACCCAGCCGTTGGCTAGTCCCATGTCGGAACAGAGAGGCCATGCCTCTCCGCTCGTTCACGGGCCCTCTGGACAGCCTGAAGCTGGACGTCTTGTCTGGGGTCTGTGATTGCCGTCGTCCAGTCTTCTTCTGTTTTAAAATCCTGCAACGCAGGGCACTGCCAGAGCATGTGACTCAAAGAGCAAAATTCACCACAATCTGGGCAAAGTGGATCAATATCCGGATGAAGCATGCTCAGAAAGCCCCTAGAGGGGTAAGACCCCGTCTGGAGCATGCGGAGCGTGCTTGCTTGTGATCTGTGGAGCTTATGATGGGGAAAGGGAAACGTTTGTCGCTCTCCTCTGTAATGAGATGTTATCTCGTGAAAAGTAACGAGAGGATCACTGTGGACGAGCTCTCCCGAACCCACTCGAGAGACCACCCCGTCGCGGCTTGTGAAACCTCGCGCACAGTCGTGGGCTATCTCGTTTGGGTTCAGGTGACCCGGCAGTACGTCTGGTCCCATGTGAGCGGGAAACCAGACTATGTGATGAATAACGTCTGACGGGGGTTTGCTGTGGAGAATTCTGGCTGCCTCTGTGGCTATCAATCCCGATGCGAACGCCCTAACGGCCGCTCGGGAATCGGTGTACACCGTGGTGCGTTTCGTGTCCAGTAATGCCAGCGCTACAGCAGCCTGTTCTGCTACATCGACCAAGGAGGTCTTCACTGAAGCTGCCGAGACAAGTTCTCCCCTGTCATTGACTACTGCCACGGAAAACCCGCTGCCGCCGGCGTGGCGCGCCGCGTCCACAAATGTCTCTGTTCCGGAGAGGTTCTTTATGAAAGCCCTAGCCCTCGCCAACCTACGACCTTTATTGTGTTGGGGATGGATGTTTCGTGGAAGAGGGTCAACAATAAAGGAGTTCCTTGTTTGATAATCAAGCTGCGTAGTTTCTCCCTGATTGAAGATAGGACGGAGGCCTGCCGCATCGAGCAGTTTTCTTCCTGTTTTGAAACTCGATAACCGAATTATTTGTGCTGACCTTTGCGCTTCAATTAATTCCGAAGTGGTGTTGTGCACTCCCAACTTCATGAGTTTTTCTGTGCTAGTCGTGATTGGGACGCCGAGCACCTTTTTGACACTTTTACGCATGAGCGTGTCCAATTTATCCCTTTCCGTTTTGGTCCAATTGAGAGCCGCCACTATGTATATGATATGGCCCATGAGGAAAGCGTGGTGGGCCCTAAGGAGGATATCCTCGCCTATGCCGCCCTTCTTGTTGGACACCCGCATAATTAATCTCAGAATGTTCTCTGTTTTTGTGGTGAGATGGGCTATAGTCTTTGCGTTGCATCCCTTAGAGTCTAATAAAAGCCCCAGAATTTTCATAGAATTGACTCTAGGAATTGTGCGACCATCCTTGGTGCAAACGCTAATGGGCACCTGATCGAGAGGGGTGAGTCCCCTAACACCTCGTCTAGCCTGTCTGTACAGCAGGAGTTCCGACTTTTCCGGCGAAAGCGCCAGTCCCGTACCTTCCAGGAAAGACTCTGTAACGTCCAGAGCCTCCTGTAGAGCTTGTTCAACCGCCGCCTCCGATCCTCCGGGACACCAGATTGTAATGTCGTCAGCATATAAAGCGTGTCCGACATTAGGAACTTTAGAAAGGCTTGCCGACTTGCGCATGGCTATGTTGAATAGAAGGGGGGAGATAACTGCCCCTTGGGGAGTACCCCTTCGTCCGAGTTTGAAAGGCTCCGAGACGGAAACGAGTTCGAGCACCAGAAAAATCATCTTCGGCGTGACAGAACAGTCTTGCACAAAAGAAACGTTGTTCGAGCTGGAGAAGCTTCACAGTCGGAAGTGCTTCCTCGACGGCTTATGTGTATAGTTCATGTGCTTTTCATTGTCGTCGGTGACTCGAGTGGAGTGACTCACTAAAAGGATCCTGAAGAATTTGTCAGCAATCGAACTTGCTGACCGTGACTATTGTCAACACTTTCGGGGCAGCTCAGCAGAGGTACGTCCTCAAGATGCGGTCCTACGAGCAGCTGTAGAACTTCGAGAACATGCGTGCGTGGCAGGTGTTTTGCTATTTTCTCGAAGAATGTGACGATCCCGTTTAAATGTGCAAGGAACTCTGGCTCGGGTAGGCAAGGCCGCTTCTGTCCTGGCCTCTCAAAAGCGCGTACAGTGGCTGATCTTTGTCGCTTGTAGTGAGGAGCATGGCGCAAGATTCGCACCCGAAGTCTGTGATCAGTTTCGCGATGTAACCGCCGACGTAGGCCAAACCAGAGCATGTCACAGACAGTGGGGGAGCGGAAGTACATTCCCTTAGCTCTTTCAGGTCGTCAGAGAACGTCACCGACAGGCTACTGACCAACTTGTCAACATCAGTGTCGCACGTCACGACTTCAGGTGGCCTTGCGAACTTGGATTTTACAATTTGGTCCAAAGCAGCCGTCACAGCCCGGGCGTCGAGCATGTCGTTTCCACCGCACATGTACCTGACTCTGCCGAATACTGCTTCTATGGGATCGCTGTTTGGCTTCCTTGTTAGCACGTAGTTGATGCCTTGGGTTAGGAGGTATCGAGTTGTTTCCACTGTTGACTTTGTAGTGAAAAGCAGGGCCTCAAACGTTTCGTCGGTGAAAGCGCCCTTCCCAGAGGCGACTGAGCTTGCTTGTACTTTCTTTACATAGCACGTGAAGTCATTTTCTAGCCACAATAGCCGGCCATCGTCCACGTCTGCAATGGGGGCCTTCTGCCCCCTTCCCCCGAAAGAGGTGTCGTGCATATCAAACCAATCTTTCATTGTCCTCATGAAGTGCACGGTGGAACTTGCTCGCCTAAATGCGGGGAGTGCAGGGTCATTGCGGGAGTTTTCTTCGAGGTGTTCCAGTGCTGCACAAACCTGTGGGGAGAAGATCTGAACCGCACGAAGTACATTCATCTTCTCCAAGTTTGTAGGGTAGACGTGCTTCCTCGTCAAATTCCTGGCAAGCTTGATTGTCATATTCTTCTGGTGCTCGTACAGCTGTTGTATGAAGGTGCCACTAATCACACCTGAGCCATCCGTAAGCTGTCGCTCCAGGAACTGGTTGCGCACATTCTTCAGGACGTGGCAAGGATCGAAGCTGAGCAGAATGATGCGGCTGTCATCGTGTGGGTGCCTCACGACTGTTTGCAGAGAGCCACTCCCCAAGTGTTTAAACAAGGTGACGTTGGCTGAGTAATTGTCAGTCACAATGCGGGTCACAACGAAGCCACACAATTCCACCGCAGCGATCACCTCTTTTGTCCACGTGAACAGGTCCCTGCCGCTCAGCTGTTTTGTGAAGTAATACGAACAGGGAATTTTGTACTTGCTTGACAGGCCTTGCAATACAAAGCACAAAACTCTGTTCGCGAGCACTTCCTTCGAGCTGCTGGGCGTATCACCGCCGGGCTTGTCTTTAAGGCCAAACACAGCGTCGGCCTTCCTGTCATAGATGCACTTGCGTCTGATGCTTGCTTCATCGATTATCAAGGAGGCCATATGCTGCTTGCTGCTCAGCATCGACGCCTCGGAAACGAGCCTCTCCTTCATCGCGGCGCTCATTCCGGATGTCGTCGGGGATGGACCCATGCACCTCTGTAGAGTACACTTTGCAGGCAAGGTTAAAAGACCCGACGTGTGAGCGTAGTCATATCCTTTCGGCGAAATGAAACGCCATATTACGCACTCTCGAATGAACTCTTCAGGGTAACTGTCATGCTTTTTCCCGTACCTTCCGATCTGATGTAGAAGGAAAACGGCCTTTTTTTTTTCCCTCGCAAAGCGTCTGCCACAATTTCCTCAAGTGCAGCCAAGTGCCTGTTTGCACGGTACGCCTCGCTTGCCTTTTGTTCAGCTCTCAGCAGAAACAGAGACTTCTGACTTTGAGAACGGTGATAGGCGACTTGAGAACGCAGTCTTCCAACCTTAGAAAGGTACCGACTTGCTCGCTGCACATCATTGTTAGTGGTCTGGGTGGAAACATTTGCAGACGGCTTGTCGAAACTCTCCGGAGCATCGAAACCCGCAGGTAGTTCCTCTGGCTCTGCCTTCCGCTTAGTTGGTTTGCGAGGGGGCAAAGATTGTCTTACGACTGGTTCTTTCCGGGGCTTCTTCGCACTTGGCGCCAAGTATGCGGGATAATCTTCAAAGACAGTTGGCACGGCTCCGGGAAGCAGCTTTCTTATCCTGCAGTCAGGAGCGTAATCGATCTGACGGAAGTGCCTGCTGCATACGACAGTCGACGGCGACCTGTCGTTTATTACGAGGTTCTGCCTTGAAATGTTCCACTGCCATTTTGAGCACACTTCTTGATCCACAGGGAACTGGTGGAACGAAACCCCCGGCATTTCCCGGCACGCGATTTGCAGTACGGGACACAACAGTACACCATCACAGCACCGGTCGAAGCATATACACTGAGTTCACTTTACTATGTTGAACAACATGCAGCGCACTGCGATGAATTTCTGAAAACTCACGCCTTCAGCCTCTCTCAGACCGAAGAAAAGTAAGACGATGTGATTGTGGTTAAATCACAGAAGCACAAACATTGCGAAAACAGCCCGCACGTGCGTCGAAAGCAGCCTGCAAATGCAAGCGCGCAAGCAGCGCAAGTGCCAGGCAAGGGCACGGCCGGGCTAAAAGCGCGCGCGCCGCTCGCTCTCTAGCCCGGCCGTGGCAAGGGTTGGCTCGCGTAGCCCCCGTGCGGAGACCGGCGGAACTGTACGTCGAGACTCCTCCCCTTTGTTCTCGCCGCCGCTGCGGAGGCCGTATGAAAGCGCGCGCGCCGCTCGCTCTCTAGCCCGGCCGTGAGTGGAGTAACTATAGTTTTCTTGAACACAGATCTAGGGATGATTCTGGATGTATTTAGGGGAAAAGAGAAATTAGTCAGCATCTCTTTTTCACTTGCACGAGAAACAAGCAGATCGTCGATGGGATCTACCACCAACAACCTTTTTTTTTTCGTTCGTCTTTCCACCTTTCTTTTTTACACCATTTCTACACTAACCCAACGGCGCTGTGCGATGCCGTGCAAGAAGCGACAGGGCCGGTCTGCCCCCCCCCCCCCCCCAATTACTGTGTCAGCGCTCTCCTCTCCCCCACTTCATTGCGGTTCATTCTGTGCCGTCGGTGTTCGACGTCGATTGCCTGAATCCTGATTCGAACCAAAGAACTAACAAAAAACTGGCAGATCCACCGTACAGTGGGGATCAATGATATGCGAAGCACAAATGAGAAATGTTCATATGTCACTTTAAAATCAGCACGTTATAATCAGGTGAAGGTAAATGGTGCCGTACATGACTTCCGTATCGTGATTATCATGTACTGTTTGCCTTCGTCATCTATTCACTTCACATGAAACCAAATTTTGTATATGTAGAGCTAGCGAAATGGCCGCGAGCTCACTATGAGCGTGGTATGTTGTCATGTTATTACATAACACGCGTGTCAGTATTATCATATTTGCACCAGTCTAATATTTCCTCATTTATGACGTCACGTAACACCAAATTTGGTGTATGTGGGGCTAGCAAAACGGCCGCGAGCATGATGAAAGGATCATTATACTCCAGGGTAGCATTGACGCGCGTGCGCGCTGGGCACAGCGACGCAACGTTAGCAAAACGCGAGCACTCTATAGTCTGACTCCAGGTGCGACCAGCGTCCGTCGGTGCGGCCCGACGGCAACTGGCGCGAAAGGCGACATGCTGTATTTCGCGGCGATGCGTTACCCGGACAACACTGTGTCTGCCTCTTTTCGTGACGAAGAGACGCGGGACGCGCTGAAACGCGCATGCGTCAAAGCAACGCAGCGCAGCTTGCGCCTGCGAATATATGGCAGGACCAGCGCCTGGCGTGGCAACG
This sequence comes from Rhipicephalus microplus, assembly GCF_043290135.1. Taxonomy (NCBI): domain Eukaryota; kingdom Metazoa; phylum Arthropoda; class Arachnida; order Ixodida; family Ixodidae; genus Rhipicephalus; species Rhipicephalus microplus. The sequence goes on along the minus strand of NW_027464616.1, from coordinate 2,416,533 downwards.
CCAGCGTGACGCGACGAAATGAACGCCAGCGCGCACGCACGCCGGGTCACGTCGAAGTGTGTTGGCGCCTTGACTGTGACATGTAGTCATGTTCTCACATGACACGCATCTCGTGATTATCATGTTTGCACCAGTCACATACCTCGTTATCCGTTGACGTCAAGTAATATTGAATTTGGTATATGTGAAGCTATCGAAACGGCCGCGAGCGCATCATAAGCGTAGCATGTAGTCATGTTCTCACGTGACACGTATCTCATGATTATTACGTTTGCACCAGTCACATACCTTCGACATCGATTGGCGTCACGTAATACCAAATTTGGCATATGTGAAGCTAGCGAAACGCCCGCGAGCGCATCATGAGCTTGGCATGTAGTCATGTTACATGACACGCATGTCATGATTTTCATGTTAGGGTCTGTCCCTTGTGTTCGTCCTGCAATCATGTCATACCATACCAGTTTTGCAACATGCCATGTGAACGAAACAGCCCCAAAGCTGCAGGACCATGAAATGTAAATTATGACATTCATGACATCCATGTCATCATTTTCATGTTATGACTAGTCAAATATGTTCTTCATACAGTCATGTTATGCTATACCAAGGTTCGTATCGATACCAATATTGAAACGGCCAGCGGAGCTGAAAGTCGTGGGCGGCTAGATTAGATAGATAGATAGATAGATAGATAGATAGATAGATAGATAGATAGATAGATAGATAGATAGATAGATAAATAGATAGATAGATAGATAGATATATAGATAGATAGATAGATAGATAGATAGATAGATAGATAGATAGATAGATAGATAGATAGATAGATAGATAGATAGATAGATAGATAGATAGATAGATAGATAGATAGATAGATAGATACGCTCAAAGTCACCAAAGTTCGCTAAGATAGATAGATACGCTCAAAGTCACCGAAGTTCGCTAAGAAATGCTTCGCATTTAAAAAGTCTCTCCTGAACCCACCAAATATATGTTTTCTTTACACCAGCTTCCCATTTTCTAGCCTTTCACCAGCGGCGTTACTTCTTTAGTCTGTTGCTGTTTTTTTTTTATCAGTTCGCCTTCTTTGCGAATACTGTCACGTTGCTAGTGGGCTGCCCTGAAGACCCATGTGGCCCAGCCAAGGTCACCAAGGTTCTGTGAAAAGCGCAGCCCGAGTAGTAGGCTGCTTATATGCGGTTATTTGCACAGCTGAAAAAAAAAAGTTGAAAAAAAGTGGCTGGTGGAAAACTGCAAGGATATATTTCAAACGAATATATGACAGCCAACATTTCTAATAAGCATATCCTTTCGCAACCATTAGGCAGGTCGAGAGGGATGTACTGCCAACTGGCATTATATGCTTTCTTGTTTAAGCTATTTTTGTCACAATATCTTGTATCAGATATCACATGAGAAAGCTTGAGAGTACGTTTATCATTACATTGTTTATAGGTTATGTAGGCGTGCATCACTTTGTGTTTTATATCAACACCACCAAGCATTTGCTGCAAAATAGTTGCAAAATAACACAATTGATAAATTTCTAAGCTTGCTCGCTGGAATAATACTTGTACTGCGCTTTGTATGCTCGTTCTGGTTGTTATTATTATTATTGTTATTGTTATTGTTGTTGTTGTTGTTGTTGTTGTTGTTGTTGTTGTTGTTGTTGTTGTTGTTGTTGTTGTTGTTGTTGTTGTTGTTGTTGTTGTCGTCACATGCATGCTATTACAAGTGCACTCTATAGTCGTGTAGGATTTCCGTATTCTGAATTGAACAGCTAGCAGTGTTCTTGAATATTATTTGGGTAATTTATCCCTTCTTCAGCCTATATGGAATGCTTTGTAATATATATAGTGATTCTTTAAATGTTGTATGATTGGGTGTAGACAAAATGAGTCCTTCTTTCGTGGTGATTTCTGTAAAATACGGCGAAACTACGTGTCCTCCCCCCCCCCCCCAATGTGATGACCGCTTTACCTTTGTAGCTTCATGAAATAAAATGGTATTTCAAGCTTTGCAATTTGTAATGAGAAATTTTTTTCACCTTTATCACGGGGATTTTAGTGAATACTTTGTGAATACATCAATGCACAAACGAATGCACTATGTATCATAACAGTGAATATTTAAATTGGTTTCCACAGCACAAAGACATTAGTCTTTTACAAATCACTCTCCACGAAGATCTAGAGAAATAGGGATTTTTTTTTTTCACTGCAGAGAGGGGAGAAGTGGCTCCGCTGGTTGGCAGCATTGATGTGCTATCTTAAAACATTGTGTGTGTATTCCAGCGTTAGGCTCATTCCACTCTGCCACGGGACGGCCTTCAGCTCTCCCATAGTAGAGTACCTGGTACTCTAAATTGTTAATCATTTTTTTTTTCTTAACACAAATCATCCCTGTGCAAGATGTTATCATGACCCAGTACACGGTCGGGTGCCCTTACCCACAGTAAAGCTTCAGGCCCTCCCATAGTAGAGTACCAATTATTCCAAATCGTTGACCACTTTTTTCTAAACACAATATCGATGCCTCTAGGCCCGCGGGAAGGCTTTATGTTCTCCCATAGTACAGTACAGAGTACTCTAACCCCGGTATTCACAAACGTTCCTCGACTCGACTTTCACCCTTCATTTGACAGAGTTGTACACTGCGCCGCTGCTTGGCTGAAATGACTCTGCGCTACTCAAGAATAGCAGCAAATTATCACTTATATGCAGTGACTTTCTCTGCCTAGAGATGGCGCTACCCTCGGCTTTTTCATGTGAAGGATGAGCGTTGAGTGAAGGGGCGTTCTAGAATACGGGGGTAAATAGTTAACCACTTTTTCTTAACACCCATTCATTTCCACCATACCCTATGGCTTCTAGAAACTGGGACAGCTTGTTGCTCCCCTATAGTAGAGTTCAGCATACTCTAAACCGTCGAACGTTTGTTCTAAACACAACTCGGTGAAGTGCTGTTCAACTTTGTTGCTAATTTTTGTCAACACGACCTCATCGAGTGTGAGGAGACGGGACGGCTTCATATTGTCACCTATTACAGTACAAAGTACTCTACATCGTTAACCACTTCTTCACTGGCCAAGGTTTCCCTTGAGTCTGGCGCCTTAGAACACTCGGCCCTTCTGACACGTTAACCACTTCTTCTAAACACACATTGACTCTTTCGGTTCTCATGAATTGTACTGGTACAGCTCGATGCTCCCCCACAGTAGAATACATTGTTCTCTTAATCGTCGAGCATTTCTAATAAACACGAAATTTCATCACGTGTCAATGAAAAACCTGCTTTCTAAATATTTTCTTCGCAGTAGTAGCAGAAACTAGAACTATTGCCCTGCCTGCACTGTTTTTGTGCAAGATACCTCACTGTTTCAGTGTATTATCAGTCATCCCTGGTGTACTGAGCAGCTTCGGTATTCCTGTATTTCTTGGTTACTTATTTTTTAATATAATCTCTATTCCGTAACCAGTGGCGGATCCAGACAAAAGCGATCGCCCCCCCTCCCTCCCCACCAGTAGGCTGTGTCACCGTACCCGTCCCCCCTCATTTTATTGCTTGGAGTCCACCTTCTATCACCAATTAAGACACATGAGTGAAACCACAGTGAGCTCACATTAACAATAATGAAGGGTTTTTATGCTAGTGAAAACAAGCAAGTCCAGACCATGCCCCTCTCTCCGGTGTTACACTAGGCAACACCCCCCCCCCCTAAAATGAGTGGCTGGATCCGCCCCTGTCTGTCGGGCCTATATGGCAACGAAACCAAACGGACAAAAAAGTATGGCGGACAGCTATCAACCAGCAGCCACTTCTCACTTCGTGCTAAGTGTTTTAGAAGTGTGTTTGATTTTAAAAGTAGCAACTATGCCTTTGACGTATTCGCGATCGTCAAATGATAACTACACAAACCAGTGTTTTAAAACGCTAAAACGATTAAGATAAACACTGAACTGCGTGCGCCGTCCGCAAGCACAGAACTAAATGAAAAGCACACTTGGCCGGTTCGTAGGTAAGGCGGAAATCGTAAAGCAAGCGCTGTAACACTGAATGTCCCGCTTTTTTTTTTTTTCATGCAAAACACGTCCTCCATGCCTTCTCTCAATGATGTTTTCTACCCACAATAAAGGGCACACTCTGCAAAGATCGCGGCAATGCACAGAAGTCACTCAAACTTTACAATTCACTTACTTTGTAATTCACGGGCTGCTGGCGGCACCTTTCGCCCACACAGAAAACTGTTGCAACCTCAAGAAAAAACGCCCGAAAATTGTTCACGTGAAGCCTGTCGTAAAGGTACAAGCAGTGAGTTTCCTGGCAGCCGAATGGAGTAACGCTCGGAAAACTAGTCGTATATCAAGTGCAGAGGGTTTCAACTGCGCTGGGAATGTGGCTTTCCGCAAAAATTGGCAATGTCAACAAAGTAGTCAAGCTTGTTTTCAGCGTTCAAAGAGATAATGGGCTGTGTGCAGTGCCGAAAATTAGTTATTCAGGCACTCAGGTTTACGCATATATCCAGAAATATTGCAGCGTCTTTCAGCGGATGTATTGTTCAATTATTCGCCTCTTCTTTTTACTAGTTCGTGGAACCTTTGTGTTTATTCGCTTCTGACCGAGACACTTCCTAATTGAATATTTCGAGTAATTTTACAAGCACGCAGGATCACCAACCTTTTATTGTGAAACTGAGGAGCCACAAGCAAAGCGCACATTCTTCAAAGGTACGATGTATAACGCAGTTATGAGTCAAAGAATGCTGCCTTAACGAGAAAATATTTCGGCGTCATTTAGACCACTGTTCGCTGGCGAAAATGTTTATCAGAGTGATCAGAGTGATGTTTATCAGAGGCCATCAGAGTGAAACAACTTGCCACTTTTTTTTCATTACATAATGTTACAAATTTAGTTTTGTTGTCATCTAAAAGCTAGCTTCACGGATACATAATTATTTGAGAGGTGCGAATATCTAACTTTCAAATTTGAAGCGAAAACAAATTATGAAAACTGAGTACGAGTAACATTGGACATTTCTCGAATACGAATATAAAACTCCCTTTTGCAAACGTAATTTTTTTTTCTCAGGAACCAGACATGAGAGATTCACTTTGTGGTACTGCAAATTACTCGTGCGAACTTAATCTATTTTAAAGCCATATAGATGTATAGCAAGCAAGCAATTGGTTACTGTTGTCATAAAGAATGACTAGCGCTATATTCCGGAAGCAGCGACACCGTTCTGCATGTCGCCATTCCTTCAGACAACGAGAGACAGTGGCGTAGACAAAGGGTGGCACACCAGGCCCCCAGGTCTCCCCCCTCCCCCCCTCCACTCAAAAAAGAATTCTGTTTACGCCTCTAACGAGAGATGCCGTTAACTGGGCACACAGAGGGCTGGTCGGTGATTTCTTAAGCCTATTCTTCAGTTAGAAGGACCAATTAAAACCAATTGGCACGACATTCATTGCAGCTGCTTAAATTTAGTATTTTGGGTTAGGTTAATTTGGTTTTTATGGCGCAAAAGCAGCTAAGGCTATGCTGCGCCAGACACAAGACTTTCAGGAATGGACACTACACTCTAAGCCAAAAATGGCCAAAATGGGAGCAACGGCTGTTTTTACTCCTTCAGACCGACTGTTACTCTCCGAAAAGATCAAGCGGAACAAGATGGCCGACTTGTTCGAGAATGGGGGAGCAACTGTATTCATCTGAAGTTTGTAAGGAAGCAACGGAAGGAGGAACCGCTGTAAATGCTCTCGTCACGCAACGGTTACTCCCCGGCAGGACACCGCACACAAATATGCATGCCGCCCACATTGATATTCATGGGCCAGATTATTGTATGTTCTGTGTGCCAAACTTCACCAAACCAAAACAGTGATTTATTTTAGCATCCGTAGATAATAAGATAGCAGCGCTGGCTGAACACAGGAGGCCTGAGAATACAGTACGGCAAATACCTAACACACGCAGCAGCAGAATGGAGAGTTGGCACGTCAAAGCGGACCGAACGCCGAAACACGTGCAAAACAACGATAAAAAAAGCCTAGACACGCCGTTCGTCCGCGAAGTAAGGGCGTCAAAGTCGATCAAGCACCGAAACACGCGCATAAGGACCCCCCCCCCCCCCCCGCCCAAATATATCGGAGAAGAAAAAAAAAAAAAAAGCGGACCCAGACGCGCTTCTCATCAGCCATTCACTTAGTAGCACGCTTCACCGTGTAGTTTGAGGGCACAATGACAAATCTGCGCCATCTGCGCCCGCACGACAAATGTGGCGCTAGAGTAGCAAACGATGTAAGTTACAAAGTAATTTTTATTCAGTGTTTATGTTGACTAGCACTAAATGAAAATTACACTCAACTTTTTATATTTATTTATGAGTTTTAGTGTATCTCAGTTTTTTTTTATAATTGTATTAGGAGAACACACTGAAATTATTGCGCTGACGCCTGTGCTGCCGCTGCTCGACGTTTTTTTTTTTTTTTTTCGGCGCAACTAGGTTCGCGTTCGCACTACTTACTCATTTTCATATGGTCTGGGGTTGGCGAGCACATGGACGTGCGAGCTTGTCAGCTATGTTTTGATCGTGTGTGTGTGTCGCAGATTTGCGTTTCTACTTATTCGTGATGAAGGTTAGTGTATATTTATCTTTATGGAGCGCGAGGTAGTTGTGGATTTTGCTGCTGGGTGGAACAAACACATCGTAAACACGTCTTCATCTATCTGCAAGCCTGTTCGCTCGTCGGACAAAGGACTGTGCATGCATCAGCGTGCAGGTGAGTGGCATTTCCAGCAACATTTAATGCTCTTACAATACATTGTTGAGTGGTTGCGCTATTGAAAGAGAAATGATTTGCTCTTATTCACCGTATCCATTGCTAGCCGTATCGGACTAAATTACCTCTATTACCGCCTGCATACCCTCTTGCTTCCCCTGTCACCACTGCAGTGCCAGTGTACTTTTGCAGTTAAAAGTTCATTTCCGCAACACTACCTCGCTTGAAAAAACATTGGGGCGGGGTTGTAGCTGCATTCATACTGGCACTTTTCTACCATTGGCTTTATGTAATGTTAACGGCTGAGTGTTGGGGCCTTGGGCCGCATTTTTTAGAGATGTAAAGTGTATGTAAATCAGTAAGTGAACAAATCATTGTCGCATCACTTCACTGGCACAGCCAGGCGGTTGCGTACAGAATTTTTTTAGGCCGGGCGTAGGGAGCCCAAATTGACGACCATATTCGCTTGCCCGGCCTATTCAGATAAGCGGACCCCCCCCCCCCCCCCTCCCCGCACGCCTAAAAAAAAAAAAATCTGCCCACATCACTGCGTCACTTGCTTCACCTCTGCGCTGACCGTACTATTTTATAAGCGCACCATCAAGCGAGCAGTTTACATGTTCTGTTTACATATTGAAAGAACAATTGAAGAAGGAATGACCCAAATGTTTCAGATTTCTTTAGTGATGCAAATGCTTAGCAAAACTGAATATTGTAAAAGACAATCATAAATGCTGTATGTTCTCGTTAGCGCTGTCATTATTCTGCATCATGAAATCTTTATGCGCTGTGAAAACTTGGCATGCCGTTGAAGTCACATATCGACGTTAATACCAATCGACTAAAATTTCGACAACCTCAATAACGCTGTTTGGGATTTGCCGCATGCACATAATTAGGCTGATTCCCACTTGGCTGTTCTTAACCTGACTTCACTGCTACCAAATGAAACAATATTTGATGCATGTCTTTTACTTTTTTTTTCAGGGATATGACACAAATTTGGTTATACTGCAGATAAAGATGCTCCCAACGATGCTGAAGTACAGAAAGCAAGTGAATTTTGGTAAGTGCAGACTTTTTGTACTACGTATATGAAAGCATCGCTTTTTAGGGGCAAACTGTGCATGTGTTGGCCAGAGAATAGTTCATTATGCCACATGGTTACACTGGCACTGACAATTCGACATGGCTCCGCTGGCCCGTGTGTGTGCTCACACTGTTACCGTTAAGATAAAATGTTTATGTTTTCATTGCAGGGATTGCTGTTTGTACTAAAAAGCCAACTGCCAAGATTTGTTTACGCTGGCACTCCTAAAAGTATGCTTTCCCTATTTACATGGATTTTGGCTTGCACAAAGCATAACACTTGGGCCTAGATTCACAAAGCTGTCCATGCGCAGGCCTTCATAACAGCGTTTCTTGACTTGCCTTTACCCTGTTTTCTGCAGATGTTTCGTGGGTTTAAAAGTGCCACAGCATGTTGACCTCCCCCACTCTGAAATATTCGCGTTCAAAGTTCCGCAAGAGTGCGCTTAACTTTCTTGTGCACCTCTTTGCTAGTCCAAGATACTGAAGTGTTATGCTCTTACTAGAGGTGGCAGTGTTTCTAATGTTTGTATTTCCATCACATTGACCAAGTATGCGATCTTGGCTTGACTGGTAGCACATCCTCAACAAATGTCTTTGTGGCACATGTAGAAGGCAGTACAAAATAAATAGGCAGACATTCACACCGGGAGCTAACTTCTAATAATGCTTTTTTTTTTTGGAAACCGTGGTGTGCTTATTCCAATTTGTCTAACAAGCAGTAACCTGTTTGACTGTGAACCAACAAGACGTTGAGCTAATAAAAGCTTCACATCTTGTTGCTCTCAAATATATATGTATTAGCAAGCTATCTGTGACACTGTCAAACAAAGAATCAGAATATCTGTGCATGCCTTAAGATATATTGCTTCGTTTACATATCTCGTGGCTGTGACTCGTCAACCGAGTGAACAAATGCACCCTAGTTTTCTAAATTTAAAGCATTTTTTGAAGGTAGCACGGTCTACATTTATTTGTCTATAGTTTTGTCCAGCCGTTTGCGTCAGGTACAAAGAAATATACTGAAGATTATCATGTAGCCTCTGCAAATGGTTGCTTTCAAGCAGGCTTTGCATGCTTGGCTTGTGCCTACAGGTATTGCACAATTTAAGGTGCAGCAGCGTATGATAGAACAGTGGAATTGAGAGCAACTATGTGCACGAGCTAAATAAGTATTTTAACATGAGCGGACGGTACGTGTTATTTGCCACACACATGACCTCATTTAGAATGCCCATTGGTGAATGGGCTCATAGAAATGTCACTCAGCTGTGTATAGGAAACAAGTTAACTGAACCTAAGGGTATCTTTAACTGCTACAAATATGCCTTGTTGAGGTGCTGCACATTTTCTTCCAGAATATTGCTGTCTGAGACATCATGTGAAGAGCGTCTACCACATCAGCATTTATATGGCTTGCCAAGTAACGTTTGGCCGAACCTTCCTTTTTTTCACATTTCGTTTTGCAGTAGACATCCTAGAATGTAAGCGCTGCTGCAGTGTGTGTGACTCATTGTTATGAATTGATTCTGGCATGTTTAACCTCGCACTTCTATTTTTTTTCTTGCAGCAATGAGATGCTTCACATATGCCTGCGGTGACGTTCTGCTGCGCTAGCCTGATGGAAACACCAGCTGCGAAACTTGAGTTCTTCAGAATTGGAGAAGTTGCCCTTCTCTCACCAATGATGACACAGACTGCCCTATGCTAGAAATTCAAGATTGTTTTTCCACGGATGACGCAGAAAACCTTTGATGTATTATGGTGTTTGTTTAGTGCTGGCTGTGGTGTGGCGAAGTCTACTTTTACGCGTGGTCACACGTCGCCTCATAAAAAGAACAATAAAGCATTTATTTTCCTTTCAATATTGTCCACTTTTTGTGTTAGAAGCACCCAAGCAGTGCTCTTCCAAGGAGCTCTCGCCATGTGTTAAGCGTGTGACAAGCATACTCGAGATACTCATTTCCCCAAGGAGTAACTGGAAGCATGTGCAGTTGGTTTTCAGAGAGTAACTGCGAACACGTGGGAGGAACGGTAAAGAGTAACTGTTGCTCTTAGAAGAGCAACTGGTGGGAGTAATGGTTGGTCGGCAGGGAGCAACTGGTGGGAGTAACTGTTGGTCTGCAGGGAGGAACTGGAGGGAGTAACTGTTCATCCCCCGAAGGAGGAACTGAAAGGAGAGCAACGGTTCCTCCCTCTGCAGTTACTCCTTTTAGGAGAGTAATGGGAGTGGCAATGCAATTGCTCCCTGAAAGGAGCAACCCCTATACCCCTGTTGCTCCGTTTTGGCTTAGAGTGTAAAAACATGAGATTTTAAAGCTTATTTAACAGGTTACATTCTTTCAGAAAGTTTAGCAAGTCAGGCAGAGGTACTAGAGGGTCATCTCCTAGGAACAAAGCATGGTGTAAAGGTACGTGTTGTTTGTATAGCTTGCTGAAATGTTTTTGTCTCTGTGTTTCATTAGTAGGACATGTGATTAGGATGTGCATAAGTGTTAACGCTTCTTGGCATTTTTCACACGTTGGTTGTTCTTCCTTCGCGAGTAAGAAGTTGTGTGTCAAGTGTGTGTGTCCAATGCGAAGTCGGCATAATACAACTTCAATAAACCGTTGCTGGTGACGGCAGGTCTTCCATTCCCCGAGAGTGGGTTTCACCAAGTGGAGCTTATTGTTCGTGCAGGTGTCCCATTGCTTTTGCCATTTTGCTAGTAGGGCCAGGTGAATTGTTCTCTGGATATCTTTAAGGGAATTTTTGCTTCTGTTACTGTTTTATGGGCTGCCTGGGAAGCATACTTATCTGCTTTTTCGTTTCCGGGTATCCCAACATGACTTGGGACCCAGCAGAAAAGGATGCAGGTTGCCTGGCTGTTTAAGTATACCATGTTTAAAATGTCGCCCACTATTGGCTCACATTCGGATTTTATATGTAGTGCTATTAGTGTGCTTAGTGAGTCGGTGTATATCATTCCTTTCTTGTATTTTTCAGCGATGATTTTCCGAACTGCTTCACTCAAGGCATAAGCTTCAACTGAAAAAATGGAAAAACAACGAGGTACTTTCACAGAAATTGCGCTTTTCGTCATCGCAATCCCAATACCCGCGTTGTCCTCCGTTTTTGAGCCATCTGTGTGAAATTCTTCGTGATCCCTATATTCGGGCTGAAGTGTATAAAATTCTTGGATTATGTGTTCTCGTGGGGTGCTTTTTTTCTTGAAACGGCTTAGTGAAAATTCGCATAACTGTGACAGGTCGAACCATGGCGGCAGTCTTGGTGGTTTATTAGCGACATCTAGTGATCCATCAGGGGTGGTATAAAAGCGGCAGTATTCTTCGAAACGTAGGACAAGTGGTTTGATTAGGTTCGGTTTGTTGAGGTAGTGTGAGCGTGAGTCACATTTTGCGGCAATTTTGTAGCAGATTTGTTCAGGTGACGACCTTATTCTTAAAACATATGACAAGGTTAGCAATGCTTTTCGATCACATAGAGGGGGCTCATTGCATTCTACGTATAGACTTTGCACAGGTGATGTTCTGTAAGCACCACTTGACAGACGGAAACCGAGGTTGTGTATAGTGTCAGCGAGATGCTTGGCGATGGCGTTATTGAACCATCTTACAGCCCGTGGTCATCTCCAGTCGTACTTGTCAAAAAGAAGGACGGGTCGCTACGCTTCTGCGTCGACTACCGAAAGCTTAACAACGTGTCCAAAAAGGATGTGTATCCGCTGCCACGTATCGACGATTCGCTGGATAGACTTCGTCGTGCCCATTATTTCACTTCTCTCGATATCAAAAGCGGGTATTGGCAAATTGAGGTAGATGAGTGAGACCGTGAGAAAACAGCCTTCGTGACTCCAGACGGCCTATACCAATTTCGAGTGCTTCGTTTTGGCTTGTGTTCAGCGCCGGCAACTTTCCAGCGAATGATGGACACTGTCCTGACAGGGCTCAAGTGGCAGACTTGTCTACCTTGATGATGTGGTGGTCTTCTCTGCCACGTTCGAGTAGCACCTTCATCGCCTGCGCAGCGTGCTGGAGGCTATCCGATCAGCGGACCTCACACTAAAGCCACAGAAGTGCCACTTCGGCTATAAAGAACTAAAATTTCTTGGTCATGTAGTTAGCGCCGAAGGAATCCGGCCCGATCCGGACAAGCTTGCCGCTGTTGCCGCATTACCAGCTCCTGCCGATAAGAAAGCCGTCCGGCGCTTCCTTGGTTTGTGCGCCTACTATCGCCGGTTCATTCATGGCTTTTCACAGATAGAAGAACCTCTGACTCTTTTCAGAAGGGACGACACGCCGTTTCGGTGAGAAAAAGAGCAACAAGCAGCTTTTGATGAGCTGCGACAGCGCATGCAATCAGCGCCCGTTCGCGCTCATTTCAATAATGATGCTGACACGGAGGTCCATACCGACGCTTGTAACATTGGGCTCGGTGCAGTGCTCGTTCAGCGCCAAGAGGACGCCGAAAGAGTCATAGCCTACGCCAGCCACTCTCTATCCCGTGCCGAGGCGAATTATTTCGCTACGGAGAAAGAGTGCCTCGCAGTCGTGTGGGCAATCACAAAGTTTCGCCCGTACCTTTATGGTCGTCCCTTCAAGATAGTGACGGACCATCACGCGCTCTGTTGGTTGGCAAGCCTGCGTGACCCTTCAGGACGGCTAGCACGGTGGAGCTTGCGGCTGCAGGAATTTGATGTCACCATCGTCCATAAGTCCGGCCGTAAGCATGAAGACGCTGACACACTGTCACGCGCACCCCTTCATGTCGTCAGTCAGGAAGCAGAGGAAAACGAAGGCTTCTTGGGCGCCGTTAGGGCATCAGACTTGAGCAAACGGCAGCGAGATGACGCAGAGATTCGTCCAATCATTGATCATTTAGAGGGCCAGGCGCTATCATACCACGTCATTTATCCCACTCGTTGACGTCGTTCTGCCTGCGAGACGGTGTGCTGTAAAAGAAGAACGCTCGTTCGAACAGCCATGCTTACCTCCTGGTGGTTCCTCGAGACGTGCGAGACGACGTCCTCTTCGCTTGCTATGACGAACCCACATCCGGTCATCTGGGCTACTCAAGGACACTTGCCAGAGTGAGCGAGAGGTACTATTGGCCAGGACTGTCAGCAAGCATCAAGAAGTACGTCAAGAGCTGTCGGGAACGCCAGCGCCGAAAGCAACCATTTGTTAAACCAGCCGGTTCGCTTCAGCCCATCGAAGCACCCTGCACGCCATTCGACCAAGTCGGCATGGACATTCTCGGGCCACTTCCCTGTCTGCGGACAGCAACAAATGGGTGATCGTCGCGACCGACTATTTGACACGCTACCTGAGGTAGCACAATTTTTCATGCGCCACATCGTGTTACGATACGGTGCTCCTTCCAGTGTGATAACGGACAGAGGGACGGCATTCACGGCGCAGCTTACGGACGAAGTTTTCAAACTGAGCAACACCAGACACCGCAGGACAACTGCGTACCACCCGCAAACCAACGGCCTTACCGAGCGACTGAATAACACCCTCGCAGACATGATCTCAATGTACATCGACGTACAGCACAAAACATGGGACCAGATCTTACCTTACGTGACCTTCGCGTATAATACCGCCGTGCAAGAGACCACGCGATTCACGCCATTTCGGCTTCTCTACGGCCGCGAAGTGCAGACCATGCTATCCTCTATGCTAGCGTGTCAAAACGAAGACGAGTTGGCAACTGACACCGAAGAATTCGCAGAGCGTACTGAGGAAGCCCGGCAACTCGCGCGACTGCACATCGGCCAGCAACAGCAGGCAGACGCACGACGCTATAACACCCGCCACAGAGAAGTGTTTTACAACCCCGGAGATCAAGTTTGGGTGTGGACGCCCGTCCGCCGCCGTGGCCTTAGTGAAAAGTTACTGAGCCGGTACTTTGGCTCATATAAAGTGTTACGCCGCGTCAGTGACGTGAATTACGAAGTGGTTCCGGACTCAACACCCCATGGACGGAGCAGGACAACTGAGGCCGGACGTCGTTCATTTGTTGCGCATGAAACCATTTATTGCGCGTTGCTCGTAACTTTTCCTTTACCGTACAGCGTTCTTTGTGTGTTTTATTTATTTTTGTGAACTTGCTTTCTCGTTCATTGACGTTTCTTATATTGGCACGCTCTTCAATTTTTACTTTCACTTTATCCGAATTTCCAATTTCTTTTTCACGTGCCTATGTAGTAGCATCGTGGTGATGCTATGTACTTTTCTTTCCTCTTTTTGGACTTGTTTTTTTTTTTCGGAAGGGGGGATCATGCCACCAGCACGTAGTGGGTCGACAGCAAGAGCGGCTCTCAATCTGGAGGAAAAAGAAGATCGCGTGCTTCTTTTTCTCTGCTCGAGAGCCAGCCACGACTAACGCATCGTCCTAGAGATTGCTACCCGGTGGTTTAATAAATCCCCCAGTACTTGTGACTCAACGTGAGCCTGTCATGACAGGTTGTTAGAAATGTTAACACCGAGGTACTTGTAAGAAGAAACGTTGTCTAGGGGAGTGTTATTAAGTAGGCACGAGGAGGACACAACTTTTGAAGGGTTACGACCTATCCTCATTGATTTGCATTTATTTGTGTCAAGTTTCATTCGCCAATTACTACACCACCAAGAAATTGTCCAGGTCAGATTGCAGGGTGTCAGTGTTGTTAGAGGTAAAATTTCACGGTAAATAACCCGATCGTCAGCAAATACCCTAATGGAGGAGGAAACGTTATGAGGCAAATCATTATTATATATTAAAAAGTAAGGTACCCAAAACAGAGCCTTGAGACACACCTGAGGTTACGGCAGTAGGAAGAGCGTTACATTCATTAGCAGTCACAAATTGCTCGCGGTTATGTAAGAAGCACTCCATCCATTTTAAGATGTGTGGGTCAAGATTTAGTTTACTTACTCTAAAAGTAGTAATTCGTGACAAATTGTGTCAAATGCTTTAGAAAAGTCAATAAATACACAATCAATAAAAGTACCACGATCAATAGCAGAAAACAAATCATTAGTAAAGCATAAGAGCTGAGTTTCACACGAGTAACTTTTCCTAGAACCGTGTTGAAAGTTAGTAAAAAGAGAATTATTTTCAAGAAAGTTGACTAAGTTGCAGTAAATGACATGTTCTAATAGCTTACATGGCACACTGTTAGTGAGATGGGTCTATAATTGGGGGGATCGTTGGTGCTACCTGACTTGTGAACAGGAACCACCTTTCCCACTTTCCAGTCGTTTGGCAGGGTGCTCGATTCTAAAGACTGTGAAAAATTCTGGACAGTATTAAAAATGCGTTGTTTTTAAGAAACGGCGTTAATTCCGTCATCTCCGGGGGAAGAAGAAGGCTTGAGATTTTCAATTATTTTCTTATGCCCTCCCAATCAAGATGTACTGGCTCCATTAGATCGTAGTTGTGAGTTGACAAGTTAGGAACAGTGGTAGGCGTCACGTTTACAAATGATGATGAGAATACACTGTTAAGAGCTATGCAACAATTTACTCTTGAAATAAATGATTCGCTCCATGAAACCAGGTCGATTTGTTTTTTATTTCTACCGATTACCTGCCAAAATCTACGAGGATTAGTTACTAACAAAAAAGGCAACGTTTGTTCAAAATATGAGTGCTTGGCAAGTGAAAGTGCGCGTGCGTACTCGTCGGCTACAATACAATAATCATCCGATCTTTTGATATTGCCCGAGAGCTTCGCACTTCGAAAGATGCGCTTATTTTCATTAAGTAGCCGCCTTAAAGTAGGCGTGAACCAAGCAGACCAATTGTTATCGGTTTAGCTCCAAAACGTAGCCAGGTTTTGTTTACCGAGTGTTAAGAAAAGCTAGAAATAAATTCGTGTGAAAATGTCTCCAGTTCAGCATTAATTAACGTTTAGTGATTATTTTTGTAGTTTTACTAATTTTTGACGGCGTGTTCGGTACGAGAAAGTGAATGGCAGAGTGATCGCCGAGACCTGGAACGACTGACAGAAACTGGATGAGATCAGGGTTATTTGTGAACATGAGGTCTAATATTGTAACAGCGAGCTGTGATAAGATGGTTTTATTTACAGGAGGTGAACGATGGTCGTTTGCGGCAGCCCGCTGCGATCGTGCCAAGACTCTTCGTCTTCCTCTGCCTTTCTTCTCTACCTTTTTCTAGTCTGTTACATTCCCCCGCAAGCCGACGAAGCCCGTAGGGTGAGTTATGATGCACAAGGAGGGTAGAAAGGTTTCAGGCGAGCAACGTGAGTGAGCTGCGTTCTGCTCGATCGTCGACCATTGGACAAAAGACGAGCTATTACGTAAGTGAGCTGGCTTAGACGCTCCAAAACTACAAATGGGCCTGAATATCGTGACAGAAGCTTTTCACACAATCCACGCTTGCGTTGCGGTGTCCAAAGTAACACCAAGTCACCTTTTTCGAATAAAACCGGTTCGTGACGGTCGTCGTATCGTTCTTTCAAACGACGTTGAGAGGCCAGAGTACGAAGACGAGCGATTCGACGGGCTTCTTCCGCGAGGCACAGGGTGTTTGATACAGAGTCGTCATTGTGTAGAATGAAGGGTAAGAAAGTGTCTACAGGGCTTAGTGGCAACCTGGCGTACAACAGATAAAATGGGCTGAAGTTCGTTGTTTCATGTTTTGCCGTGTTGTACGCGCACGTGATAAAACGCAGCACTTCATCCCAGTTCTTGTGATTGGAAGAAACGTACATGGCAAGCACGTTGGTCAGCGTTCTGTTTGTCCGTTCAACGAGGCCATTCGTCAATGGGTGATACGGTGTGGAATGACGGAACTGTGTCGTGCTCATGCGTAGTAATTCTTCAACGGCATCGGCCGTGAACTGGCGGCCACGGTCGCTGATAATAACACGTGGTGGGCCATGGCGAAGGACCATGGAGTGAAGCAAGAAGTCCGCCACGGATGCAGCGGTAGAAGAGGGAATAGCTGCGGTTTCGGCATACCACGTAAGATGATCTACGCAGACGATTATCCAACGCTTCTTATTGTTAGATAACGGAAATGGACTCATAATGTCAATTCCTTCTTGTTCAAAAGGTGTGCTGGGTGGTGTTAACGGCTGAAGGGGACCTGGTGTAGCGGTGGCCGGGCGCTTGTGACGTTGGCACGTCTCGCAGCTAGCGACGTAACGCTTTGTCGTTTCGTACATCTTGGGCCAGTAAAAGCGTTCCTGCGTGCGGTTCAGCGTTCTAATGAAGCCGAAGTGACCGGATGTCGCATCGTCATGCATGGCACGTAGAACATCGGAGCAAAGGCTCTCGGGGACAACTAGAAGAAAACGTGCTCCAGGTCTGGAGTAGTTAGTTTTATAGAGCAACTTGTCTCGGACAGTAAAGCGACCGCTGTGTTGGGAGACACGTGCGGCGGCAAAAAGAGGATCCAAGTTGAGATGTTCTCTCCAGAAATCAGCCGCGTTGGGGAACGTGCTTGTAACAGCAGCAAGGCATTCGTCAAAATTCTCAGCATCGCAGTCAGTGGTCACAAGAGGAATCCGGGAGAGGCAGTCTGCGTCAGCGTGACGACGGCCACTCTTGTACGACACCGTAAAGTCGTATTCCTGAAGTCGCAGCGCCCAACGTGCGAGGCGGCCAGAGGGGTCACGCAAACCAACCAGCCAGCATAACGAATGGTGATCGGTAATTATCTTAAATGGCCTCCCATAAAGATAACAACGAAACTTCTGTACAGCGAAAACAGCTGCCAGACATTCCTGTTCCGTGACTGTGTAATTGCGTTCTGATTTTCTCAGGCAACGGCTGGCATATGCCACGACATGCTCTGCGCCCTTGTGACGTTCTACAAGCACCGTGCCTACACCAATACCACTAGCGTCCGTGTGGACCTCAGTCGGGCAAGATGGATCGAAGTGACGCAACAGTGGTGCTGACGTTAGTACAAACTTAAGTTGTGAGAACGCGGCGTCACACTCTGGTGTCCAGTTGAAGGTTGCATCCTGTCGCAAG
Organism: Rhipicephalus microplus; assembly: GCF_043290135.1. Taxonomy (NCBI): domain Eukaryota; kingdom Metazoa; phylum Arthropoda; class Arachnida; order Ixodida; family Ixodidae; genus Rhipicephalus; species Rhipicephalus microplus. The sequence goes on along the minus strand of NW_027464616.1, from coordinate 2,398,664 downwards.
ACGTTCGTCAGCGGATACACGATCTCCGCAAATCGTGGAACAAAACGATGAAAATATGAGCATAGGCCGACAAATGAGCGAAGTTCTCGTGCAGACTGCGGTGATTTAAAAGAGGTCACTGCTTCTATCTTGCGAGGATCAGGTCTGACGCCATCCTTGTCGACCAAGTGCCCCAGCACGAGAGTTCGACGATCGCCAAAGCGACATTTTTTAGAATTCAGAACCAGCCCAGCTTTTTCGATGCAGTCGAGAACAAGACTGAGACGGTTGTTATGTTCCTCAAACGTACGGCCAAAGATCACAACATCGTCAAGGTAGCACATGCATATCTCCCATTTTAGACCACGTAATACTGTGTCCATAAATCTTTCAAAGGTGGCGGGAGCATTACAAAGGCCAAAAGGCATGACATTAAATTCAAATAAGCCATCCGGAGTTATGAAAGCAGTCTTTTCTTTGTCGCCGGGTTCCACAGGTATTTGCCAATAACCTGACCGCAAATCAAGTGTTGAAAAATAGGAAGCGGCATGCAAGCAATCTATGACGTCATCAATCCGCCGTAAGGGATATACATCTTTCTTCGTAACAGTGTTTAGACGCCTGTAATCTACGCAGAATCTCCAGGAACCATTCTTTTTTCTGACAAGAATTGCCGGGGCTGCCCACGGGCTGGACGACTCTTGCACGACCTCTTTGTTCAGCATGTCCTTTACTTGTTCGGCGATAACTTTGCGCTCAGAGGATGACACTCGGTAGGTCTTTCGGTGGATGGGGTGTGCAGAGCCAGTGTCTATTCTGTGACGAGCGCGGGACGAGGGTAAATGAAGGGGTGCATCTCTATGTGTTAAGTCGAAAGCAGCAACATGCCGGGAAAGGACCTGCACCAGTGCTTGCCGTTCCGTCGTACTGAGAGTCTTGCTGATCATAGCGAGCATTAGATCTTCATTATGGCGAATATCACAAGCAGAGGAAGAGATGGGGAGGTCCGTAGCTATTGCTGCTATCGAGTTGAATGAGGCTTCATCAAAGAGAGCTTTCTTCATCCCGCGAGGAAGCACAACTGGCGTGGCAGAACAGTTCAGCGCCCACAATGTTGCTACTTCTTTTGTCATGCACACAACAGAACAAGGCACAAGTATGTCCTTCTTAAAACAGTTCTTGCGTAGAGGCCCCACTACAAGGTCAACACAAGCATCATCAACCGCTGTGCAAGAGACTCGAACGGGTGACAGGCACCAAGATGGTGCTATCACTTCATCAATCACACTAAGTGTGTTCCTGTCTTCGCCACAGTAGTCTTCTTCGGAAAGCGACGGTAGAAACATATTGTTTAGTGATATTTCCCCACTACCACATTCAACGGAAGCACCGCATTGCTCCAGGAAATCGATACCAAGAATGACATCGTGCGTACAACCAGATAGAACCAGAAATTCCGATACAAATACTTTTCCAGACAATGAAACACTGACAACACATACACCAAGAGGATTAAGCCACTCGCCTCCTACACCACGAAAGGTAATTGTATCGTCCCATGAAAACATAACTTTGCGACCTAAGCGGTTTCTGAAGGCGAGGCTCATCAGAGACACAGTCGCCCCAGTGTCAACTAACGCCATCGTCGGTATTCCATGAATCAGCACATTCACTTTGTTTTTGATCATAACAATAGGCAGAGGTATATCTTGATAAGACCGTCCGGCGACCTCACCTCCATTGGCCGCGGATGCTAGTTTCCCGGCGGCGGAGAAGAACGACGCAGAGGAGACGGCGAGCGGCGAGAACGGTTGGATGGTGGTGTCAAACTCCACTCGGATGCTGGCGAATCACGGCGTCTGGTCTCGCGCGAAAAACGGTCCCTTTGAAACAAGTCGGTTGTCCGCAGGTCATATGAAGCACCGGGTCTTGGTGGCGAAGACATGGCTGGTGTCCTTCGTGATTGGCGGCATTGTTGGCGGCAATACCGAGCGATATGTCCAGTGAAACCACAGTTGTAGCAAACGGGAGGGTCACGGTTTATACTATATTTAATGGAACGAATCCTGGGCCGCTGCTGTCGGCGAGGAAAATCGTTATCACGCGAAGAACGGGTTTCTGCCACTCTCTGGAATTAATTGTATTCGTCGTAAGTTAGATCTTGGTAGTAGGGTTGGTACTGTCCTTGCCGTAGTGGGACGTAGTCCGGCTGAGAGCCCTGAGTATAAGGATGTGGCTGTGCTCGTCGTGATCATGCGTCATAGGCACGGCCTCTATCGTATAGACGTGGCTGATACTGAGGTGTGGCATCAGAATCCTCAAAGCCCTCCGCCACTCGGTGCGAGGAGAATGAAGCAACGTTTCGCTCGAACTCTGGTGGCTGGTAGGGAGGATGAGTGCTTGGGCGGTTTGCCACTTGTACGTACAGGCCGAGTTCTTCACGTACTATTTGCCGGATTGTTGATGAAAGATCAAGCGCCTGGTTGCTGTCTATGCTCGCGATGGTCGTCACATTGGGTAGCCTGCCGAACTTCGGCGTGATGCGTCTCGTCTTTAGTTGTTCAAAAGTGCGGCAATGACGAATGACATCGGTGACAGATGTCAAGGTGTCTTTCGCGATGAGGAAACTGTAAACATCCTCGGCGATTCCTTTTAGAATGTGCCCGACTTTGTGTTCCTCAGACATTCCGGAGTCAATGGTCCTACATAGCTTTATGACTTCCTCAATGTAGGTCGTGCAAGTTTCACCTGGCACTTGAGCGCGTTGCATTAGCGTCTGTTCTGCTCTTTTCTTTATCGTTGTTGGGTCGCCGAAACGCTCTTTGATTTCAGAAACAAATCTGTCCCACGTCGTTAGCGTTTCCTCCCGATTCTCGTACCACATTAATGCAGTATCGGTCAGAAAGAACGCGACGTACAAAAGCTGAGAAGCGGCATCCCATTTGTTAGCGGCGTTCACCCGTTTGTAATGGATGAGCCAAGCCTCGACGTCTTCATCTGGTCTGCCGGCAAAGGGACGAGCATCTCTCAGTTGTGGAGCCGAACTGGTCGGCGCAGAAGTCGAGGGGGGTCGGTGTTCATTTGCGTTGTGGGACATGTCCAGACCAGATGGATTCGGTGGAAGTCCAGCAATGCGACGGCTCCGTCGAAGAACTTGCGGTTCAGCTTCCGTCTTCAGGTGTCGATTACCCAGCACCTCCACCACAACTGTAACAGCGAGCTGTGATAAGATGGTTTTATTTACAGGAGGCGAACGATGGTCGTTTGCGGCAGCACACTGCGATCGTGCCTTCGTCTTCCTCTGCTGCTCTTCTCTACCTTTTTCTAGTCTGTTACAATATACTAAATTTGGTAACTCGTGACGTGAATAGATGACGATGGTGAACAACACATCCGAACATGTTAATCATCACACGGAAGTCATGTAAAGCATTATTTACATTCACCTCGTAACGTTGTGCTGATTTTAAAGTGACATATCTACCTTCCTCATTCCTGTTTCGCATATCATCGATTCACACTGTACGTGTCATCTGCCAAATTTTTTTTTATTTGCCTAATTGTTTTTTTCGAGGTTTTGGACACCGGCGGCGGCGGCGGACAACTACGGCGCCGCACGTGACTCGTGTTCTGATGTCATAACAGCTTTTGCTGTAAAATAACTGCTCCCGAAAGCCCCGTTTACTCCCCAGTATGCTCAATCGCATTCACGAAAACAGCAATTCCGCAATGCTTACGAGGAAGATGAACATTGACAAAGAAAAAAGAAACGTTTACGTTGCATCGGCAACTCCAAAGAAAAGTTCAGTTCAGCTTCGCTTGAAAAAAAAATAAAAACTGAGTTCACAGAAAACGGCGTTCCCCGTCAATAATTACGTTGTCTGCACGTCATTTTCCTTCCCGACACGAAAACAATGGGCGCCGAGGGCATCGCCGACTCCGCAGCTGCGTTTTGTGTGCGAGAGAGCGTTTTTATGTCAGGCTGCCGGGGAAGTATATGTAAGCTTCAACAAAGGCGTCGCTGAGCAGTCAGAATGAAAAGACGAGCCTCCCCCCAGAAACCCCGTTCTTCTGAAAGTCCCTAGCTCGCTGTGATTAGATCGACGTTGCTTCGAGGAATTCCCGGCGTGCGAGTCGTTGCGAAAGACAAGAGAGAGAAAATCGGAGAGAGGGAGAGAGGGGCGGAGAAAGAAAGCAAATGATAGAGGAAAACAAAGGAAAGAAGACAAAAAATAGAAATGAAAAATAAGGCTATAACCATGGTCATGAATGCGCTTGCGGGAGTACTGAATGCTGTGTTTATCTATCAACTTTTGTAGTGCTTAGCAAATGCTTAAGAGACTGCATAACATTTATGTCTTTGTTTGTTTTGGATTGTTCACTTTGATTTTGATGAATTTACATTCCACATGTGTAAAGAAAGAGTACTCATTAATATTCATGTCCTTCTTTATGTTTTGAAATTGTCATCTTTCTACTGCTGCTGCTGCGGCTGTATAGGTAGCGCGGCCCAGTAAGGCGACATTTTACTTTATAGGCGTGTCCCCTAGGGCTATTTTAATATTGTCCTGAACCTGGATAAAGAAAGAAATAAATGAAGACAAACCTACCTATCTATCTATCTATCTATCTATCTATCTATCTATCTATCTATCTATCTATCTATCTATCTATCTATCTATCTATCTATCTATCTATCTATCTATCTATCTATCTATCTATCTATCTATCTATCTATCTGTCTCTCTATCTAAACTGATTTGCTTTGATCTGTCAGACGCTTCGGAGTGATTTTTCCCTTGCGTTGCTCCAATGGAGAGAGTGGGCTTCCTCCATAGCCCCTGCCACGTAGTCTCCTTTTTGCCCCCACATTTCCCCCTCTCTCTCTCTCTCTCTCTCTCTCTCTCTCTATATATATATATATATATATATATATATATATATATATATATATATATATATATATATATTGAGTGAAGACCCACTGAAATATGTGTGAAAACAAGAGAGATTGCTGCAAGCTCGGCGCACAGCAAACGATTGAACTCTCTGGCGTGATGAAATCCTTGCCCGGACAATCGAACAGAGGCCCTCTTCTGTCTGCGCAGTAATAGCGCGGTCCATTTGGGGATTTCTTCCATTTAAGCGTTGCAATCGATTGCTTCGCAGCACCACTCTTTTATGCCGCCAAAGTTATTTATAGTCGTCGAAAGGATATGAGTGTGAGCACGGACACGAGAGGGAGATCTTTGAGTTTTCAGTGCGTGATAGTGCGTGTATTCGGAATTGTCAGTAGGGAAGCTGCTTGTTTTCTTTCACACGCGTCGCAGTCGCGCCGTCTGATCAGTCAGCCGAGTGTTTCAGTAAGCCTAGACGAATAACAAATTACGAATGCGGTACGGAGGTTACTAAGCATGTGTTGAGTGTGTCGACTGCGTAATCGATAATTAAGCGACAGCCGGGTCTGAAGAATAAATAAATAAATAAATAAATAAATAAATAAAGAAATAAATAAATAATCTGCACTTGACAATGAATTCTGTCTGGCGAATATACTTTGGCGCAGTGCGCTTGAGTATGAACTAAAAAAAAAAGATGCCTGTTATGCTCTTCGCTATAGCACTATAACCTGGTTAATGTTCAGTGCCACAGCGTGCCGCATTTCAGCCGCAAGTGGTTAAAAAAAAGAGCGCGAGGAAATCATATAGGAACACGAGGGAAAAAAAAACAAATCAACGTCTGCGTATAGGCCGTGTTGCTAATTGCGCTGCATGCGGAGTGGTACGAGCCATTAGCGTGCTTTCAGCGGATTTTCATTCGGACGGTAACACGCAGCGACGCTTTTGCATCCACCGCGCGGCTCGCGAATGCGGGCTTTTCCTGTGCGACGGGTTTACGTACCGCGTGGTGCTTCTAACGTGCGACCGAGGTTGTCTCTACGCTTTTTGGCTCGTCGCAACGTGGCAGCTGTAAGCGAATTCACTCCGAAGCCATTTCGCCGCCAACGCTCGCTGTATTGCGTATAGATGGATGCCGACAGTTCACGCAGCCACGCGTGCCGGCGTGGGTTTCTTTTGTGGAATGCACGCGATTACGCAGTGCGACAGGCCTTCCTTTAATGCGTGAGCACTCTTCAGCCGCTTCCCTGGAAAATTTGTCGGCTGCGCTTAACGTATAACACCTTTCTTTTGGGAAAAACTAAGGCTGCGTTGGGAATACCTGAAAGCATATAAGGCGGTAAGAACCCTTGACTCCCTGTGTATGTATGCAGTAACATAGAGGAAATCGAACTCCAAAGGCCCAAAAAGGTATTGAAGTAACGACTTTACTACAAACTATTAAAGTGAGAGTTTCGAAAAGTTACCCTTTAGAACATATGAGGACATGAACTCCAAACCTCTCAAGCGTTAAGTTAGGGTATAAAAACGACTGAGATGAGCAACTAGCTAACGCTTACACTTACTTGGACAGCTCTGCTGGAGTTGCCTAGTATTTTAAAGACGATAGTCTTTCTTAACGATCTTCGACGCCAAAGCGTTGGTCTGCCTGTTCATTTGTCTGTTTGTCCCCCTTTAATGATACCAGGTACTTAAAACGGCAGCAGCCGATACCTCGAGCAGCCGACCCCATCCGCAGCGCCCACCAATGTCGCTCAAGATTCAGCGCTCATACTTGTGCGATTGTCAATTAAAAAATTGGCCCCGTATCTGCATGATATACTGCAAATGACATGAAAGACGATAGTGTTGCGTGTAGAGAGAGTGAACAAGACATTTGTTTGATGTTCTGCGCAAGAAAATAGGTGAATGCTATTCTGGAGGCGCTGCGTTAGTGCGCCTCTAGCGTGCAGCGAAGGCGAACGAGCGCATCAAGTCACGTCACCCGTGAGACATGAGCGCCACCTGGCACGGGACATACGACACGGGACATACGACCCATGGCGTTAGGGGCTTTGCACCTAAAAGGTCAGCCATTAAACAATGATAGCACATCACGATGAGAAACGATATCTTCTCTGTCAACTGATGAAGTTCTCGAGCCCCAAATAACATTTTGGCCGTTACAGTTACACACAGGGTCACGAGTAAAATGAAATGCACTCAAGAATGACAGGCGGACTATGATGTGACGTAAAGAGATCGGATACTTTGCGAACACAGAATAGAGTCGGCTTATATTCTCGCACGAACGGCGAGTGATTTTTCCAACGCCGGCGAATACAATTATTTATCTCGAAGCGTGTAAAAACCTGGGTGATTGTTATCACAGCTTTGTTATTTTTCAGCTCATTAAATATCTCCTGTGTTTCGCCACCACCGGGGCGGGAACCAACCCCACGACCTTTTATGCTCGTGCAGCCGCCCAACGCCCCAGTCACTAAGCCAGTGCGAGAGATCGAGCCCATTGTGTGGCGAAATTCCACGTGCTCAACTTTTTACGAGTTCCATGAATAAAAATAGTACCGTGCAGTGTAGGTTTAAGCTACTAATTCGAAGCCAGTTCAGCAGGACAGCTTCTCGCACTCAGAAGAAACACAGGCGAGTTGCTCTGAGCCTAGATATATCTGCTGAGGTTCCGTATGCCCCCATGCACGGAACTAAGCGTAAAGGGGGAAACGGCATAGGAGCGTAATTCATTTTGTTCCTGCATGAAGGAGAGGACGCGGGGCCGCTTTCGTTCAGCTTAACTTTATACAAGCCCGATTCAGTGCAGGGGCATTGAGCGCCGACTCATAATATATTACGAGACGTCTTCGAAAGGAAATGACCGCGCGCTAGGAAGCGCGCGCAGAGAGCAAGAATAAAAGATCCGGCCGTATCCGAAATGACCGCCGTTCGGCGATGAATAGTTGCGCGTGAACTTTTTTACCGAGCCGAAAATATTCACTTCACCCCGATAACTTTTTGCAGCTGTACGTCCAATTTCTGCATCGTTGTTTTTCGAGAGTTCTTTCTCCATCGGCCCATCAATTACATCCTTTATTTTCTAACACAGTCTTTCGGGCTCCTCGATAAATTACGGAAAACAACGGCTTTTTTTTCGAGCGCATCGATTTGCTCGTTTATTTGTCATCTCGAATTCGTAGCTCGACTCAATCTTACTTGTCCTAATCAGTTTGTAAGGTTGATGCATCGTATTTATGTGCTGCATTCGTAACCTAGTTGCGTACAAAGATCCAGTTGATTTCGTTAAGTGTTCGAGCAAGTAGAGTTATATATGACGATTGATTGATTTGTGGGGTTTAACGTCCCAAAACCAGACTTATATATGACAAAGTGTTCTACTAAGTGGAAGTCAGCGAAACAAACGTACTTGGATGTCGGCCATTTCTTCGACCGAGTCACTTAAAAACAGCTCAGTCCTCTTATTGTCGTTTTATGTGCTTCTAAGTGGATGCGGAACTCTTACATTTTCGTAAAGGAATGTACGTGCACGGAGCGCAATTAAGAGTGTTAATATTCCGCGCTGGCCCTTGATCTCGCGTAAGAAAAGTCTTCATGAAATGTAAAAAAGCAAAAAAAAAAAACGAACGATGAGAGTGAGAAATGAAACTCTTTGTCAGCTTGTCATCCGTTTCAATAAAGCGTTGGTCGCACGATCGTGGTCCTGGCCAGTGCCGTCGAAAAGTTAACGTAATTGAATTATATCTTTGTTCTTGAATATGAGTTATAGAGCGGAACGACCGAGCTTTTAAGAACAGCTGTGAGTGAACGGTGAGAAGTTTGGAACTCTTTCGCCCTGGGGTAACTCGCAAACTACTCATGGCACTGTATGCACTTCATACTTAAGAGCAATACATAGGGAATGGAAAGAAGAAACAAAAGAAAGACTCTTTCTCAACTTGTGTATCGTTTGCACGCGGCGCTGGTGTTAAAATTTACGGCGTGCGAGGCCCATAACGCGGTGAAACCCTCGGGTCCGGGCGTCACAGCCGCTCGACCCATTACGGCTTTATATATGCGGTGCCGTATATTTTACGTCGGGGTACTATGTGGCTTGGCGATGCGTGACTGCGCTGAAACAATGGTGGCTGCGTTCGTGGGGTAAGAGAGAGAGAGAGATATATATATATATAGAGAGAGAGGCTGAGTGTCACACTAGAAGGTGGTGCGCACTGCGCGGCCGTCTTCAATTACGTCCAAGCTTGAACGGTTCATGCTGCAGGAGTGCGCATATTAATTAAAACAAGCGGTCTCTCGAATGCGTCCGCGCGTCTCAGTTGTAACAAAGGGTTTCTCTGTTACTTCAGAAGCCTCTTTGATTTTCGTTTCACTTGCGGTAGCGCTGCTACGTGCCTTATAGTCTTGCGTCTTTCTTTTTTTTTTTTAACTTGAGCCGTGAAATGCGCAGTGCGCACATTCAATGAATTCCTCGCAAGCGCAAGTGCTCCTCAATGTGCGAAGTGCCGTGGTCTGACTGTAGAAAACGCAGAAAACGAGTAGTACTGGGGGCTTAATTCATGTTTAGGCATGGGCAGAAACGTTTCCGACTTGCGGAGGAACACGTTTATGCGAACCAATCTCCTTATACCAGCGTGAGGGTCCTCTCATATATGATTTCTACAAGTGAGCAAACATTCCTTTGTATGTATGTATGTATGTATGTATGTATGTATGTATGTATGTATGTATGTATGTATGTATGTATGTATGTATGTATGTATGTATGTATGTATGTATGTATGTATGTATGTATGTATGTATGTATGTATGTATGTATGTATGTATGTATGTATCTGAAAACTGGCCTAGTTTGTTTAAGCTAAGCAAGAGACAAAGTAAGCCTGGTCAATTTGAAACTGATTTGACGAAATTATGGATCTTTACGAGAAACGTACTGCAGTAGAGGGAATCGATTAACCGTCAGCGTTAGAAATCTCTGTGCCTTGTCAAATGCTTGCGGTTCCATGGAGCTAATTTTGAACAGAGCAGGTGTGCGTTCTCTCAAGCGACTTGGAAGTTCAATCTGCCATGCACTGGACTCTAGATGTGCTTTTCTAGTTATTCGACCGGCATAAGCAGCGCTGGACGCGCTATACCATTTCATCATGGCTGTACTGCCATACGATGCAATAAGAGACGTTCGAAGATCTTCTAGAGGCAACCTTCGCAGGCTAGAAACAATACACGACTGACCGACAGGTCGAGGTTCTCTGCACATTACATAAAAAAGGTTTGATTTTAGGCGGCATTGGGAATCAGACCTAGTAGGGCCACCACTAATTGCGAATGTTTTATATTACTTCACAGCAGCTGTGGTTATACCACCTCTAAAATGCTACACGCGGTCTGCATACATGACGTTAATATTAACGATGCCTACACCAAGAAACTTGGCACGTTGTTACACCAGACTGTAGAAAATATGGGGAAAATTTTGATGTCGTGTTGTAGCGAGCCGCAGCTGCTTTGCGGCCTATTAACCTATGTTTCAATGTGAAACGTCCTTAGTTTTAATCGTGCACTTCGTGGCTGGCTCGCTTGCCTATCTACCCATAAATGGCAGCACCGTCGCCGAAGGAGTGCGGATAGGAGGTCGGTGGCGCGTATGCAAATGCTCGCAGCAGTGCTTTGTTGGGCGCTAGCTGTTTGAGCCAATCGTCGGTGTATAAAATGCGTTCACTGATACTTACTGGTAATGTATCCTGTCGTCATTGCTGTATCGATGCATGAAGCTCCTCCAGCGTTATCGTTACTAGAAGGAGAAGCACCGTTTTCCAATGAAAGGAATGCGCCCCCTAAGTGACAGACTGTGCTTTAGCACTGTATGACCTTTTTGTTGTTCTATTTGTACTAGTTTAGCTCGTGTTCTGCTTTACACGCATTGCCGTGGTATCAAACGAACTACTTGGGTATTACATCCTGCTCATCTGTACACACACATAAAAAAGAAAGAAAGCCCACATTCCTGTGCGCCGATTTCAATGGCACTGTTCACACGTGTCCGCATTTATTTCTTACTCTCAAAATGCGGGGCAGTTGACAAGTTTAGTCAGGAATGCCACGTGGTTGAGAGCGCTTTAGTGCTATGGAGACGTTTAACACGCACGCACTTGTTTTTGCTACATCAGTTCAGCAAAGAGCTTTCATAGATTTATTGCGTGCATGTCAGTCATAGCAACAAAGGCTCGGTTATAATACGAGACAAGGATGTTTTGCTTCTTTCAAACGAACAATGTCCACTGCCCTCCTTCAATTTATAAGAACATCACGCAAACGCTCAAGATAATGTAAAAATAAAGTTGGCAGATCCCACATGTACACCTTGGGAATTGAAGTTATGTGAAGCATGCGGAGGGAAGGTGACTGCGTTAATTTTTTTTAATTTGCGAAACGTCACAAAGTCACGATAAATAAATGTACAAATGCTGCAGGCAGAGTCATATCTTGAAGAGCTGCAGAGGCTTACAGAACCATTTGTTTGCACTTGCGCAACGATGCCAACTGGAACATGCGTATTAGCAACACCAGAAGCTGATATGAAGCGCTGATGCTCCCGAGGATGCTGGCCCTGGACACTGCTGCATAAATCAACTTCAGCGCATGGCACCTAACTACAATTGACGCTAACCCGACGTGACGACTGTATCAAAGGAGTGCATATGTAATGTTTATAAAATTGGGTAGGAACGACAGCTACCACTATTGGCGTTTAACGAAGATTAGCGTCTATTTGAAAAGTAGTTACGAGACCTGGCATGGCTGTGTGGTAGAATACTTGATTGTCATGCATTATGCTTGGGTTCGATTCCTGCTGAAACCAGTGACATTTATTATATGTGCCCGTTCAACGATGCCGATGTTAGCTTTTTTTTCTCAACGCCAATGCGCTAAAATTACCCCTGTGTGTTCTCGCCGTTCCGGGGTACATATACTAAGTTTGGAGCACCTGTGGCACATACCCGCATACCAGTGACTCATACCCGCCTGTGGGTATGCACCATGTGTTTTACAGCGTACGCGGTGGGATCGTGACGTTGTTCAAGTCTTGACTAGTGCGTCATATTCGTCAAACTATCTTAGCCTCCCAAACTAATTTTGATTGACGCCAAGGGGGTGATCACGAGAGCACCCAGTCTTAAACAATTAGATAGATAGATACGCTGATGGACGTCGAAAATGCTTGCAGTACGCAAAAAAATGCTTCGCTTTTACAATATGAAGTTTTGCGCGAAATTGTAGGATATCATTGTAGGGCATGCCGTCTAGAATAATTTTTTAAACATCATTGTTCTTTAAAGCATACCCATAGCACACGGGAATTCCTGCATAAATTTTGCTTCAAGTTAGGCACGGCAATTACGTTCTATCACTTCCACTTCATAGCAATTTCTGTTTTCAGGGGTAATTTAAGTACCGAAGTGTCAGACTTCATTTGGTAGAAACATTTCTCTGAGTGGTATCACGGCTGTACGATAAACGGTCATCTTAAGCATAACTAAACCTCATCGCATAACCGATAAACTACCGCGCTGCCGTTAGTCACCTAAAAGCAACACGAAAGTGCATGGCGTAGAGCCTCGTCTCTGTTTACCCTTTAGTCGCTAAAACGCTGCATTCACACACTGCGTAAATACTCCCCATGCTTGAAATCATGCCAAATTGCCTTTACGATGTGCTTGATCAAGAAAGCGGCACCTGGACTGAAAGGGGTCGGGTGAACCGAAGGCACGATGATAACATACAGTAGTCTTGAAAGTAGCACTCACTGATATTATTAGAATGCATACGCAGCCAAGCAATGCCAAATGCTTCTGCACGTCACCTTAGGCACACTTAAAAATTGATGAAACTGCGCTAACACAAGTGAACAAAACGCCTTTTCAGCACGTGCGTGATGTACGCGCACATGCAAACACGACATAAAATGCCACAGGGAGCAATACACACCACGGGTGCCAGCATGATTTAGTCTTGAGGTGTGCAAAAAGTGCTAAATATCATGGCCAATGAATTGTTACACAATGCCGCTTCGTGCCCCTTCTGAGTAGAAAGTTTACATAGTTCTGCTCCTCTTGGTACAAACAATGGCGTAAGAATATTCTTACACCGTGGCGCGAACCCAGAGACCACCTTCTTGCGCGAATCTGACCTTCCAGCTGAGCGTAGGTCAACGCCAGCGGAAAATCTTAAATCAACGAATACAGTGCGAAAACGTCGCAAAAAAAAAGCGGCCTCTATAGGTTTCACGTGCGTTGATTAAGTGTGGTATTGTAAACCCTTGAGCATTTTGGTTTGCGCTGCTGTGTAAGTTATTTTAGAGCTTCTATTTACACGGGTTCAGAACTTGCAAATGTTTGGGTGCGTCTTCTGTGCTTTGGCGTTGCTGAGCTGAAGGCCGCACGTTGAATCCGGCAGCGATTGTCCCATTTCGGTGGAGCAAAATGCCAGATCATGTGCTGCTGTGCAATGTCAGTGAACAATTAAGAACACCATATGGAGGAAATTTCCGGAGATCTTTACGGCGACGTCTCTCATAATCGCGTCGCGGTTGTCGGACGTTATATGTCCATTTATTATTATTATTATTATTATTATTATTATTATTATTATTACTATTGTTATCGTTATTATTATTATTATTATCATTTTATGTGTGCTTGCGTTTGCGCTTCAATATTTGATGATTTTTGTTTGCGATATGTATTGGCGTACATGTTATAGGGAACTAAGTAGTTGGCGCTACGCTAACACATCATACAACACAAAATGCATAAAATGATTGATAACAAAAAGGTAAATATTGTTATTCGCCTTGCGGCGGGAGAACTCGGCTAGTTGCGCAGAGAAAAAAAAAATGTCTCTGCCTCCTGCATCAACCCGCCGTCTCCTCTTCGTCTAAGGCGCGCCACTGGGTTTCGCTTTTTGCTGCTTAGAGTACGTGGTCTCAATTAGATACTTCGTCCACGGTGAACAGTACAACGTAAAAGCGACAAAAAGGGTTTTTGTCTCCGCTCTTTTTTCTCTTTTTTTTTCTCTCATCGAAAGAACGTCCTGCGCTGACCTATAAATCACACGCAAGCAGACATTGAGATGCAGGCGGCGGCTAAGGGGCCTTTACCAACACGTACACTGCAGAGACGGGCATTAACCAGCACTCAACTGATTTCCACAAGGGAGCTATGGCCTCGGAAATGAATGAGAAAGCCATCGTGCATCTATCGAAAGCTTCATCTTTCTCGCTTTCATCTGTCGTTACGCCGGGCCCCGAAACCTCAGCGCTAGTTTTTGTTTCAAAGAACAGGCACACTCGTAGCGGTTGCTGGGCGTCCTATATAGATCCGGTTGAAAGGAGTGAGGTTGATGTAAATGTTCGCATTCATTAGAGCTCACAAGATTTTATAAATAAAAAAAACTTGATACCCCTGTAATGAACTTCTATTTTGTATACACATCTTTTTTTTATTCCCTATTTCGTGAGTTTTATATTAGGTTAAGCGCAAGAAGTGATTGACTTGCGTTCGTAGCGCTTGGCTCGGCACATTCTCGCCCTTCGCTCAGTGATATTAAAAGTTTGATCGCACTCAGTTGTCTCGCTCGCTTGGCGTGCCAACTACGAGAAAGATAAAGACAGCAAGTTGTGGCGAGCAAAGAACAGAAGATGCAGTGAGTTACGCCGAACAAGTCAACCATGCATTCGTCGAAGATGGCTTAATCGGGCAACACATGCTTTCCGCGGCTCTACGAATGGCTAACCCGGGAATTTCTAGTTCCGCGGAGGTTTTGCAGCGTTTCCTAAAGGCTACGGACGAGCACAAGAATTTGAACTCATTATTTTTTGAACAGGTATCAATTTTGCGTGAGTACATATGAGTAAACCTAGTTCTTTGCAAGCCTGACTGGACTGACAGAAGTGCAGTGTCACTTGACAAATTGGTGAAGACGGCAGCCAAGCTCCTGTTAGGAAAGTGCGTTTATTGAAAGACTTGAATTTGAATTGGCTCGGCTACATAGTTTTAGTTTCTTTTACTTTCGGCGTGTAATTCAAATGCATGTCATGTTATTATAGGCTGCTTCGTGCTCATTAAATTCTTGTAGCCGTGGTTTGAAAACTTGAGTCTTTATTTCTAATAGTGTCACTCAAGTACACGTGATGGACTAAATGCTTCTAAAAATCATTACAGAAAATTACGATGGAGTGAACGTTTTGACTAGTGAACTTTTCTTCGTCAAGGCAACGCTTTTGGCCTGATGAAGGCAAGTTAACTTGCCGAAACACTGTTTGTAGGCACGTTATTTCTCGAAAACCTTCTGATTGCTTCAAACCTCTGCGTGTCTCTGCACTTCAGTCTCGTTTGGTGCTCAAGTTCTCTCAGAAATATATGTGCACCGTCACAACAAACGTGATAAGGTCAAATACGACGTGTCCTACTCGCTATTGTTGATCTTTTTCGCATTAATTCGGATATTCTCGGTTCAGCAATTGCTTATTATGTTCGTATGTCAGTTGTAAATAAAACTGTTTCACACACCTAGTAGGAAAGATTAATACTTTCGCACTACGTTTTTCAGTTTCTTTATACAAAACGTACATAAAACTTTCAATTCATTTGCTCCGATCGACTTTCGTCTTACTTGAAATCAGTCAGCTTAACTTTCGCCTCTTCAGAAAACACTAACAAATAATAAAAAAAGAATAACAAAATTTTATGGTCATATAGCCCAAGCGGCCCTCGGACACGAAAAAAAAAAAAAAGGCACGAGCGCATTCCTCTTGCATGCGAAGTGGGAAAGGTCATCTCAATTTTTCGTTCTTTCTATTTCCAGAATAGAATAATAATATTTCCAGAAGTCATCAGTGATGCCATGAAAGAAACTTTCTGTTCGGGATTTATTTCTAGTAGGATGCCCGGCAACCGCCAGTTGTAAAATCGGCGCTCCGATGCCGAGAGCGAATACATGGAGTTGCCGGCCCCTGTCTCAAACATGAACTTCTTTTTGCATGGCAGCGCGCAGATGAAATTCATCAAAGAATACACGAGGGCACTTAAAGGGCCTAACGTATATGAAAGGGATAGAATAGGTTAAGCAAAAGGTTGTATATGATCGAGCGAACATTAAGGTATATCGTAACTTAAAATACGCTAAAGGAACGCGGGCATCTGGCATGTTGACGTCATATTCTCCTTGCCACACGCTCTCTCCCTCCCACTGCGACAGCTGTGCGCCGAGTTACTCAGCGTTTGCCTCGTGTACAGGATCCGTCAAAAGCTCCCATGCCACACTGCCGTAGCAATACACGGGATAGCAGCCTGGGAACGCTTGACAAACCCTGTACACTACCGGACAGTGCTCACGCGTACGCTGCACTTGCTGCTGCGCTCGCCAGGCGCCGCAAACTTCGCCCTTCCTTCTTCAAATTTATCACGCGCGTGCCTCCGTACGTCACCAGTCGCTCTTATAGCTGTAACATGGTACAGTAAACTAGAAAGAGGGGTAGCCGGCTCACTGGCGTCGAATGCAGTCACGGGATCGGAGGTCATGACTTGATGGCTGGTAGGTGTGATGTGTAGCCGCTGCGCGTGGTTGCAGCCAAGGACGAGAGATGTTGCCACGCATTGCGTAAGACTCGCCAGACTGGAAGGCGCCGATTGCTTCAACGGGCTCGTGGGCTGAGGGAGCTCGCTGTACGTTGCGGGAAAGACCGGCGCTTCCGCTTAATGATGTCGTTGAGTCGATCGTGTCAGGCGGGCTCTATTGCTGGCCTTGACACAGATTGCCTTTGCAGAGGCATTGACGTTCGGTGTGGACACGCAGGCGTAACAGAAATTAAGGGGGCAAAATTTAATGCACTGACTTAAAAGAAAATGAAGGTGGCTTACAGTGAATCACTAGTTTATCAACACAGTCAGTGCCAGTGCCACAATTAGAACCCTAACTAATTCATTCGTTAGGATCGCTTTTACATTCTGTTTGTTTACGCTTACCCTTTGTGTAGTAGCTAACCAGGTTATCATCGGGTTAACAACCCTGGTTTTCATTTACATTCGTTTGCTTTTTTCTTAACACAGTTCTCAGTGCAGTTCACGTGCATGGTGTCACATGCCTAGTTATAACTCACGCACGAAAATTGATTTTTTGTTCACACACATCACACTCACCCAGTGCAACACGCAGTGTTAACGCATGCTCAGATGCGTATGTTGTGTTGTAAGCGGCATGAAAACAGGAGCCAGCCGCTGCAAAAATGAGGAGACAAAGCAGTCTGGAATCCAAGGAGAAGGACAATGACGAAATCTATGCTGGTCATATAAGAGGCAAAAAAAAAAAACACCTCAGAGAGCTTCTCTGGAGTAGAAAACTATATAGCAAGTAGGAGCCATTTTCGAGTAAGTTCACAAGAAAATGAGCTTAAATAGATAGCGAGTGAAAAGATTTTGGAGTCTCTTAACTAATTGGTTTTTCTTACTCGTCGCAGCAAGAATGAGCTGCTGCGAACGTAATCTGCATTGTACTGAATTTCAGTGGGCTGGAGGGAGCCATGCAAAGACGTCGGGACATGTTAATGCGCTCGCTAACAATAGCGGTGTAAGAAAGCTGCCGCAGCATGCGAACGAGGTGCGGCTAAAACTGAACTTCGTTATTGTGGCGCCTAATGAAGTGCCATCTTTGTTGTAACTCTGCAGCCGGTTTTAACTTTCGTGCGCCCGGCTCGTTTCAGTGTTTCTCTGAGAAAGGCTAAAGCCCGCAAAATGAGTTCTCTCGTTCCTTCTTGTCTTGAATAAAGCCCAACTTTTGGAGAAAGTCGGCACCATCGTAATTAACCTTAATGAAGGCTGTAAGCCACGTTTTCTTAAGGCCCGAGGAGTGTGGTGCACTTGCTGGAGCGGGGGGGGGGGGAATCGTGCGCGTCATGTTACGCGAGAAATGCTGGGTCTTATAGTGAAGATCGAAGGACCGTGCTATTATATGTCTCAGATTACATGAATGGCATCTAATCAATCAATCAATCAATCAATCAATCAATTAATCAATCTGAAAGGCTCGCTGTTGATGAGCACGCATGTCTGAAGCAAAAATATATTCAGGTAACTTCGTCAAACTAACACAATAAGATACCTGAGGAAAGATGTACTCTGTACTTTGTGAGTTTATGCGAACCAGCGTCATAAATACAGCGGTAAGAGAAAAAGTTAAAGAGAGGGGGGGGGGGTGAAAACAGCTGAGAAATGAACGAAAGAACATTTGGGGGTGACCTCCGTAATCCTGGTCATGGCTTCCAGGTAGTGGCACACGCATGTGGGCGTCTGCACTGTGCACCCTGGTGGGTGTATACTTTGGCTTAATCAAGGATTTTTTTTCAAACGTCGTTAGGCTTAAATTTGTGCTTCGTGTGCTGCCGAAGCGGATTTTGAAGGCAACGTATGTGGAACCGCGTTAACGATATCTACGCCCCCGGGGTGTTGGCAGAAATTTTTGCGAAAAAGGGTTAGCGGGGTAGCTCTTTGCAAACGGTCATTTCTTCGCTCTGTATGCCATCTTTCCGGTACTTATCTATGAAGCTTAAACATGGAGACTTACAAAGAGGGTTCAGCTTAAATTGAGGACGACGCCGTCAGCGATGGAAAGAAAAATGATAGGCGTAACCTTAAGAGACAAGAAGAGAGCTGGGTGGATCAGGCAACAACCCAGGGTTAATGATATCGTAGTTAAATCAAGACAAGGAAATGAACATGAGTTGATCATCTAGCGCTGAGGCAGGATAACCGCTGATAATTAAGGGTAACTGACCGGATTCTCAGTGAAAGCAAGCGGGTTAGGTGGAGACAGAAAGTTAGGTGGGCAGATTAGATTAAAAAGTTTGCTGGTATAAAGTGGCAGCAGCGTGCACAGGACCGAGTTGACTGGCGGAACATGGGAGAGGCCTTTGTCCTGCAGTGAACGTAGTCAGGGTGATGATGATGATGATGATGATGATGATGATGATGATGATGATGATGATGAAGGTGATGATGAAGGTGATGATGAAGGTGGGAGGGGCGCGGGGGCTTGGTGTGCGAGCCCCTGGCTACGCCAATGCCGCTACGCCAGGTACTACGACAATCACAGATGTTCACAATCTTCGTACGGATTCATTATGTTAATGTTTCTCTAATATCCAGTTGGTTATTTTTTTTATTTTTTTGTTTTTGTGCCCTGATATTGTATTCATTCGATGTAATTGGCAATCAGAACGAGATCCATCGATTTCTATTTTTTAAAGGACTTTCTTGGAACACTTATTGAAAAAATTTACTGCATCCTACAGTGAATGATATTGGAGCTTGCTCGGAGATAATTGAGGTAACGCGCGAATCCACATCTTCTACCATAATGTAAACACGTGAAAACGTTGTTATATATATATATATATATATATATATATATATATATATATATATATATATATATATATATATATATATATATATATATACTCTGACGTTACTCTGACGAAGGCCGTGCCACGGCCGAAACGTTAGTAAATACGATCCTTTTCTTATGTGCTATCTTCTGGTTAATTCAATATAGAAAATACCCGGACCTGTCGTGCCTTCCCTTCAAGTTCTATATATATATATATATATATATATATATATATATATATATATATATATATATATATATATATATATATATATATATATATATATATATATATATATATATATATATATATATATATATATATATATATATAGCGTGCGTGCCGTTCCTCTAGTCCGGCCGTGCCACCTCTCGTTTATTTCTTAGAATGTCCGCTTGTATGACCAATATATTAAAATCGAAGTTTATTCCAGGCAACAGGAAAAGCGGTACAATAAAAGAAAGGAGACCAGCGAAAAAAGCTTGAAGCTTGATGAAGCGCCTGCCCTCTGTAAAACCAAAACCCACCAAAATAACACAACGCTCAGTGTAAAATTACACATAAATGTCTTGCTACATGCAAATCACACCTGTGCGAAGATAAAAAAAATATATTAGAGAAATTTGCTCAGGTAATGACAACCACAAATCATCTATGGGAAAAACTAAAAAAAACAGTTTATAGAATATACTCAAATGCTAATAAGACTTACATTTAGATACATAAAACACACAAAATAAAATTTTAATACAAAAGTAGAAAAAGAATAAGAAATAAGAATAATGATGACGGTGATTATGCTTGCGTAGGCAGTAAGGAAGCCTGTATGTTCCTTTTAAGATTGCCGTATGAGCCAGTATCGTCAATAGGAGTAGCTAGAGTCGGGTGTTCGTTCAAAAAATGCAAAGTTTGGTACAATAGTTTTTGTGTGCCGTAATTGGTACGTGTTTTTTCATATGTATGCCGTAAATTGGGACCATGATCTCTTGGCAAATGCCTTTGATAAAACCCTGAATGATCAGATCATAACTGTTTATAAATAAGCATAGTCAATTTTTGTTTCATGACGTTGCTTATCGTTAGTATTTTATGTTCCTTGAAGGAGGCGCGGTGTGATGCCCGAAGGATACCCCTGATATTAGTCCTAGAGCTTTATTTTGTAAGATGTGAGTTTTATCAGTGTTTGCCTTAGTCGTATTCCCCCATACAAGAAGACAGTAATGGAGATATGAGTGAACAATTGAATATTATAGTTGTTTTTTTAACCACAGAGGGAGAACTTGTTACAATTTGCAAATGATACCCGTGGATCTGGAAATCTTGGTACGAACATGGTTCGAGTGTAAAGATCAATCCAAGTGTTCTTGAAAAAAAATACCATGAAATTTATGCGCTGTGACACGTTCAATCTTTCGTGCTACAAACGATATTGTCGGCTCGCTTGCGATAGTCTTGTTGCGTGGTCGCAATAAAACATACTTAGTTTTTTTTTGGTGTTTAGTTCTAATCTATTACTCTCAAGCCATTCGGATAGATGTATCAGCCGCTGGTTTGCTTGTTGTTCAAGGCGATTGAGGGAGTTGCCAGCGAAGAATATATTAGTATCATCAGCGTATGGAACTACATCGGGTGTTGATGGTATATTAAGTAGATCATTGATGCGAATTAAGAAAAGCGAAGACCCTAAGATTGATCCATGTGGGACGCCACAAGTGATATAACCTATGTTAGATTTAGTGTCACAGAGACTAGTGTACTGCTGTCGGCTACTTAGATAGCTTTTTATAAGATCTAAAGCCTTTTCTTGAATTTGGTATGGAGGTAGTTTCAGTAATAAAATATTGTGTTTAACCGAATTAAACGCTTTCCTGTATATATGATGAAAAGATGTGACACGGCGGTACTCAGAGTGTTCACTGAATGGGTGGATGCACGGACGAACAGACGCACGAACGGACACACAGACAGACTGACGGAGTCTTCGTCTCACTCATCATCATAAATGCGCTCCGTGGATGTGCTCCAGGTGTGGTGTCGTACTTCTGACCTTGCGAGATAAGGCCGGTGTAGCGCTTTGGATGACCCTCCCTCTCACCATCTTTAGGGGCGAATGTTCTTAAAGCGGCACCCGTTCGTCCCTCGCCGTAGTAGTAGTGGGTAACTAGTCTTACGCTTTGACCTGCAAGGTGGTGCCAGTGGGAGATTTCTCCTGTGCTTTCTTGAACAACAAAAAATTCGCAGCGCGCGCGTTAACTTAAAGCCGAATTCTCCTGTCTCTCCTTCCCAAATATCAGCCATTGCCTTGTACATTTAGCACTATAGGACAAGAAATGGTTGCTAGGTTATACTCTTTGGGCGTAACCTCCTTGCTTTTAGAAAGGTTTAGCGAGCGTTGGGCCGCAGTGCCATGAATACAGTGAACTAGTATATACCATGAACTCGAGGTGGTTAAAGTTGCGAAGTAGACACGAAGCGCAAACCGTAAGAAAGTGTGTGTGTGCCACCTCTGGTTTAGTCCTTGGAATGTCCGCTGGATGGTGGTCCTTCGATATGCGGAATATATGATGAAAAGATGCGAGACGGTGGTTCTTGGAGTGTTGACTAGATGGACGAACAGACACACAGACAGATGCATGGATGGACGCACGGATGGATGCATGGACGGATGGACGCATGGACGAATGCAGGGGTGGATGCATGGACGAACGCAAGGACGGACGCACGGATGGACGTGCGGAAGCACGAACAGACACGCGCACGGACGGGCGGATATACACATGGACGGTCACACAGACGGACGCATGAACGGACGGAAGCAAGAACGAATGGATGGACGGATGCTTCGCCCCACTCGCCATCATTCACCCCGTGGATATGCTGCCATTTTTTAAGCTTCACACGGGTACATTATCTGTCAGGACATTTAAAGCAGACCGTGATTCTTACTCACTTTGGGGGACAAATTGGCTTATCTGTGAAAAACCGGAAAATATAGACCATGTTTTCTTACATTGTTGGGAAGGTGTTTTTTTATGTATTTCAAAGGAAGGTAAAGATAGAATTACCTTCAAATTCTCAATGTATGAGACTTCTGCCAATAATTGATGAAGAGGGAATACCTTTTGATTTGATTACGCTATGTGGCCTTCACTGTTTACGGCGGGCCCGCATGGCGGAATTTTATTGAGATTAGACTGCACGGCCTGCACGAATGTATTTCAGTGAATGTATGGCTTAGATGTTGAACTGCACAAAACTCGGGAGATTGTACCTGAGTGGTTGTCGAGGCTACGTAGAACCCTTGGTAGCACTTAAGGCATTTTAGTTTGTGTTCCTCTCGTAGAACTGTCATCGCTTGTTCTTGTTATGCTTGTGGTTTGATGTACGCGCCTACGAACAGGCAATAGATGGATGGATGGATGAAAAACTTTTATTGGGATCCTGAAGGATTCCACCCCCGTTTTACAGGGGTAGGATCGCGGGCCGCTCCCACGTTGGGACGGGGTGGCCCGGCCTCACCGCCGCATCGTGGGTATCCTGGACAGCCTTGAGTTGTTGTATGAGAACCGGACTCGTGAGCATTAAATGAAAAGAGTTCTCAGAAAATTCTAAATTTTTTCTTTGTAAAGAGGGGCGCCTCCAGAGCACGTGGTTAAAATCACTGCGATTCTGGCAGCCCGGACAAAGTTCTGAAATACCGGAGTAATGGCTATAGGTTACGAGGCTAGGGTATGTTCCCGTCTGAAGCATGCGAAGAGAGATTGCCTGTGGCCTAGACAACTTTTCGTGTGGCAATGGAAAGGACCTGCGGCCTAATTGACAATGCTTCGTGATCTCGTTGAAGGTAGTCAAAATGTCCCTAAAGTGAATGCTGGGGACTGATTCCTCTGTCTGAGAAGCACAAGTCCCGGCGCGGTAAGTGAAGCCTCGTGCCTTGGAGTGGGCTAGCTCGTTGACATTGGAAAGGCCTCCGACCCTCAAGCCAAGGTGAGCAGAGAAACAAATATTTGCGTGGTGGGTGAGTTCCTTGTGAGCGAGAGTTCTCAAAACTTCCTTGCACACGGAACCAGAAGCGAAGGCCCTAGCAGTGGATTTAGAGTGGGTATAAATATCAGTCCTTTGTGGATCAAGGAGAGCTAGTGCAATGGCCATCTGTTCTGCTTTGTAAGAAAAAGTGGTTCGAACCGACGACGAGGATGAAATCTGACCCTTAGTATCTACGGATACTACCGCAAAGCGAGCGAAAACGCCATACTGGGCGGCATCAACAAAGCATGAAACAGACGAGTGTTTGTGAGTTTGAGCTAAAAGAGAGGAGGCTCGAGCCACACGCCTGCCCACGTTGTACTGTGGATGCATATTTCGTGAAAGGGGGCACACTTTGATGCGAGAGCGTATATAATCATCCAGTGGCGTGTTTTGCACTTTGAGCGTCAGGGGGTTGACTCCAGTGTCAACCAGAATCTTTCTCCCCGCTGGTGTAATCGAAAACCTGGCAACCTGTGCCGTTTGTTGAGCCTCGATAACTTCTTCAAGCGTGTTGTGGACTCCAAGTTTCATAAGGTTCTCAGTGCTTGTGCGCATAGGAATGCCAAGAACTTTCTTAATGCTTTTCCTTATGAGGAAGGTTCAATTTATTTCTTTCATGGAGTTGCCAACTGTGCATAGATGCGACATAGCTTATGTGGCTCATCAAGAATGCATGGAATAGTCTGAGGAGGTTGTGCTCTCGAAGACCACCCCGACTGTTGGAAATGCGTGAGATTAGTTGGATGACCCCTTCCGCCTTGGAAGTCAGACGGTCGATCGTGCGGCCGTTCTGTCCATTAGCATCGATAATCATGCCCAGAACGCGTATGAACTCCACCCTTGGAATAACCTGCCCCGATGCCGTGTGCAGCCTGATGTCGATGTCGGCTAGTGATTGCCAGTTTTTGGGTTTGCGTCCCCGTCTCGTGGGTCGATATAAGAGAAGTTCGGACTTTGCTGGCGAGAGCTTGAGGCTCATTTCATTTATGTAGGCTTCAACACAGTCTACGGCCTCTTGAAGAGAGCTCTCCACAGAGCCCTCCGAGCCACCGACACTCCATTTGGTGATGTCGTCCGCGTAGATGGTGAACTTGATGCTCTCTTGGTTTGAGAGCTTTGCAGCAAGGCAGTACATTGCAATGCTAAAAAGCAGTGGGGAGACGACTGAGTCATGCGGGGTGCCGAAGGAACCGAGATTGTAGGGCTCAGACTTGAGATACCCAAGCTGTATAGTGGCTCTTCTATTCCTGAGGAACGAGCTTGTGAACTTGTGAAAGTTGGCTCCTAAGTTGAGAGAAGAGATGGATGCAAGTATGTGTGAGTGCGAGACATTGTCAAAGGCCTTTTCAAGATCCAGACGGAGAATAGTTCTAACGTCTTTTGTCTCCTGATCTATGATGTGATGCTTCAGCATTTTCATGACGTCCTGAGTAGATAGGTGTGATCTAAAACCTACCATGTTGTACGGGAATAGGTTAGTCTTCTCTATGTGCTTTGATATTCGATCGTTGATGACATGCTCGGCGACCTTGCCTATACAGGACGTCAGCGAAATGGGTCGTAAGTTGCTAAAACTGGGATTCCGGCCAGGTTTAGGTATGAAAATAACCGACGCCCTTTTCCATTGCTCAGGGAAAGTTCCCGTCTCCCAAATACGATTGATTTATTTGGTGAGGTAGGTGACAGAGTCATCGTCTAAATTGCATAGTGTCTTGTTTGTAATGCCATCCGGGCCCGGGCTGGAGTTCCCATTAAGATTGTTTAAGATGGTCCGGACCTCTGCTTCCTGGAAGGGCTTGTCCAATTCGAAGGCTGGTGATCCCGTTGTTGCGCGGAGCCAGAAGGAGGCTGGGTTTTGTCCAAAGAGAGGTATCTCTGTGCCAGACACTTCATTATTTCCGTGTCCGATTTAACCTTCCTTTCTGAGTGCAGTATTCGGTCTACCAAGCGCGTCTGGTTGGATTTAGATTTGGTCTCCTGCAGCAGGCGTTTGAGGAGGTTCTATTTTCCCCCAACTTTCATCTGACCATCCACCTTGTTGCAAATCTCGTCCCAATGCTGTTTTTCCAGCGTCTGACAGCAAGTCATTATTTCCTGGTTAAGACTTGCGATGCCTTTTCGCAGTCTTCGATTCATACGGTGTGCTTTCCACCTGGCTAGGAGGGCGCTTTTAGCCTCAAGAAGATGAACAAGCCTGCTATCCATTTTATTAACCGGAAGATCAATCTCTATCGTTTTGGTGGCCGGCTTGACGTCTTCGACCAGCTGAGACAGCCACTTGTCGAAATTTGGTGAATCATTAATCTCCCCTGGGCTCTCCACTATGATCTTACGGAAGAGGTCCAAATCTGTGAATTAGAAAGCTTTAGGAGGCTTTGTTTGAATTTGTAATGTCGTACTCAGAATACAATGGTCACTCCCCAAGTTTTCTCCCAAGTTTATCCATGATACCTCTACCGTGGTTACGACAAAGGTGACGTCTGTGGTAGTATCCCTAGAGCAAGAATTTCCAGTGCGGGTAGGAAACGTGGGGTCAGTGACCAAAGTAAGATTCAGATCCGATACCGCTTGCCAGAGCTCGGCTCCCTTGGCAGTGGTGCGAGAGTAGCCCCAAGCTTGATGGGGTGAGTTGAAATCTCCCGCTATAACCATGAGTGCGTCCACTTTCCTAGCGATCGTAACGGCTTTCAATAACAATGAGGTGAAGCTATGGTGCCTGCCTTTTGGAGATCTATATATGTGGAGTATGAAAACGCTATTTTTAAGGTTGCTGCAAGGTATAATTTCTAAAAGAGAATGTTCAATCTTGCTATTTGCCGTGTGCAAATCGTGCTCAATGTAGGTGCACTACTTGGACACAAACGTGCAGATACCGCGGCCATCTAGAGGTTTCGTGATGCGATTGGTGTAGCCTGGCAGGCTCATTGTTTCCGTGAGCGTCTCCTGTAGCATAATAACACGTGGTCGAATTGCCTGGAGAGAGAGAGAGTGAGAAAAGAAAGGCCGGGAGGTTAACCAGATATTGGCATCTCGTTTGCTACACAGCGCTGGGGGTGGGGAAGTAGGGGCAAGAAAGAAAAGGTAGATAGAGAAAAAAAAATGCACGCGCACTCATAAGAAAACGAAAACACACAGGAAGGGCGTCCTAGCTACAACCGTTGAGTAAGGCCGGTCGATCGCTAAAAGTGTAGTAGCGCTTTCAGGGCCCTGTTCTGTGAAGTCGCATCCTGCCGATACTGCAGAATTCCCTGCTCCGACAGAGGTTGATCATCTAATTTGTTGAGTTCCTTGCGAAGGCATAGTCGTTGTTTACTATACGCTAGGCAGTCACAAAGAATATGTTGGATTGTTTCCTCTTTGCCACAGTGGCCACAGGCTGCGGTATCGGCCATCCCAATGCGGAAATCGTAGGCGTTGGTAAACGCAACGCCCAACCACAGCCTACATAACAGGGTCTGGTCTGCTCGGCAAAGCCTCGACGGGACTTGAAGACTTAACGTAGGGTCAAGCGAATACAGTCGGGCATGCTTGAAGTGTGGCTGATTCCATTGTGATATGGTTTACTGGTGAGCAAGCCTGCGGAGCTTTCGTGCAGCATCTGTCCTAGAAAGTGGTAGTCGTAGTTTATGATCTTCTGTGTGGGCTGAGCGGGCAGCTTGATCGGGCCGTTCATTGCCGATGATTTCGCAGTGACTGGGCAACCACTGAAATGTAATTTGGTGCCCTTTCTCAGTCAGGTGGCGTATAACCTGTGCTATCTTTAGTACCAGCTGCTCGTGTGGTCCACGGCGTAAGGCTGATAGTAGAGACTGCAGTGCCGCCTACGAGTCGCAGAAAATAGTCCACTTGCATGTAGGTTGATCAACTACAAATTGCAACGTGGCACGAAGTTCTGACAATTCTGCTGCCGTTGATGTTCTTGCGTGAGATGTCTTGAATTTAATTGTTGTGGCCAACCTTGGTATCAATACTGCTCCTGTAGAGCTGTCCCGCTTAACTGATCCGTCAGTGTATATATGTGTGGAGTCTTGGTATTTCTCATACAAGAGAAGTATTGTGAGCTGTTTAAGAGCCGGTGACGACAAATTGGCATTTTTCTGAACGCCAGGTATGTTAATATTAATCATTGGTTGAGCGAGGCACCATGGCGGAGTCACAGGTCTAGCGGCAGGAGAGAACAAAGTTGGGATCGACTCACCATACGCGGTCACTGTTTTGCAGTAAGATGTGCATGGTCGGACTACTGGTAGAGAGGCTAGGTGATGTCAAGGAGTTCGAGCAAGGTGTCGTATATGTGTCCTCAGCACTTCCCCATTAATGTGGGTCTTGATGAGGTTGTCCCTTGTGATCGCGATAGTTGTCGCTGTTGACGCACTTTGGGGCAAGCCTAAACATATCCGGAGTGCTTGAGTCTGGACACTTTGAAGCATTCGTATGCTTGTTTTACTTGCGTTGGTTAACACAGGTAGGCTGTACCGAAGGAATCCAAGGAAAAGAATCCTGTATAGTCGCAACATAGCAGTTGTGGACATTCCCCAGTTCTTTCCAGCAAGGAACTTGAACAAATGACAGATGCCTGTCAATCGCCTTTTCATGTATGATACATGTGAGCTCCATGAGAGGTCTCTGTCAATTATAACACCTAGGAACTTGTATGATCGGAGGTGACGTATCTTTTCGCTGTTTATCACAACGCTGTAGTTCTGCATTAGTTAGCGCGTAAATGACACAAGTGCACAATTCTCAGAGGAAATTTCCAGACCTCGTTGACGGAGGTAAATAGCAACTTGAGTGGTAGCTCTCTGAATTCGCGCTCGCAACTGGAGACGTGTTACTGCAGACGTCCAAACGCTGATGTCGTCTGCGTACATTGACAATCTGACAGTACTTGGCAGATGCTCATTGAGAGCTATTAGCGTCAGGTTGAATAGTACAGGGCTAAGTATGTCACCCTGGGGAACACCACGGTGGCTGTAATGTAGCGAAGTGTCACCATCCTCGGTTCTCACGAAAAAGGATCACTCAAAGAGATAGCTGCGTAGCCACTGAAACATCCGACCATCCACTCCTACCTCCTTGAGAGTGGTGAGGACAGCTTCATGTGTGACGTT
This sequence comes from Rhipicephalus microplus, assembly GCF_043290135.1. Lineage (NCBI taxonomy): Eukaryota > Metazoa > Arthropoda > Arachnida > Ixodida > Ixodidae > Rhipicephalus > Rhipicephalus microplus. The sequence goes on along the minus strand of NW_027464616.1, from coordinate 2,370,198 downwards.
ATCGTACGCCCCTTTCACATCAAGAAATAAAGAAGCGCAGAGACACTTACGGCATTTTTCGTGTTGCACGTAGCTGACCAGGTCTATGACGCTATCAATTGATGACCGGCCATGGTGAAATCCCGTCATAGCGTCCGGGTAGATGTTGTGATGCTCCAGGAACCATTTTAGCCGTCCAAGTACCATCCTCTTCATCACTTTGCCCAAGCAACTAGCCAGTGCAATCGGGCGGTATGATGTGAGCACCAATGGTGACTTGCCAGGCTTCAGTAATGAAACGAAACGGCTGGTCTTTCAGTTAACTGGGAGGGTGCCCTCTCGCCACGAATCGTTGTATATCTCGAGGAGGGAGCTCCTCGCACACTCACCAAGGTGACACAGTGCTCTGTATGATATTCCATCAGGCTCATGTGCTGATGTCCGTCTACACAAAGCCAGGGCTGCTTTAAGCTCATGAATAGAAAAAAATTGGTCCATGTGGTGATCGCGTGATGTCGTGCCACCACGTGAGAGCTGGAATTTAATATACTGCTGGAGAGCTGCCTTCGTTGACTGGAACTCCAGCAGTTCCCCTGCCATATTACGAAACTGTTAAGGTGTCCCGCCATTGTTGGGACCCTGAAAAGGTCTCTCCTGAGAGACGCTACGGGTTGCCACCTTCTGCACGATCCTGACTTTAGGTAGTACTTGGGCCGGAGTAGCCTCGGCAGATTGTAAAGCTTTAACTTGGTCAGCCTCGATCTTTGTGACTCTGCTGTCCAATACCGCAATCGACTCGACCACCGCCCTGAGAGCATTTTTGATATCGTTCAAGGTATCCTTGACTTCTGTTTTGAAATCTCTGTCCTCGTTATTAGCCGGTTGTGCTAGCGCTCTCCTTTTTGTTGGTTTTGCCCCTTGATGAACGTCCATGGGAACCTTATCGTGACTCGCATCCGATGTGGCCTCTGTACAGGGAACTGTGTTTGAAGGAGACGGAGACGAAACCTGCTGTGATTTTCTTAAGTCGGCTATTTCAGCCCTGAGTTGCTCGACAATGGCCCTGAGATTAGCATTTTCCCTTTACATCTGCGCATATATATCTGAGTGTTACTCTGGATTGGTACCCCCCTTTACCTGTGGTTGGAAGCCCTTGATCTTGGATGCCCAGGTTTGGTGCTGATTTCCTTGCTGCACACCTTTGCGGACGGTAGGCACCCGGGAGTTAGAACGGGCCTTGGATCTAGAATGTCCTCTGGATCTCTAACGATCCCTTGCTCTGCCTCTTGAACGGGATCGCCCTCGCGGTGGTTGTAGCTGTTCGCTGACGTCACGAGGGCGCCAGCTCCTGCTCGGGCGCTCAGCCGTAGCGCGGCCACCTGCAGCGGCTGTTAGCGATAGGAAGTCTCCTTCACCATCTGTGAAGTTCATGTTGTCGGCGTTTTGTTCCGCAAATTCCATCGTATATTGCATCCGTCGCTCTCGTCTTCGTCGACGGACTATGTAGGGCACTTGAAAACGATGCTTACACGTCATGTCTGCCGTGAGATGTGGACCCCCACACAACTTGCATTCTGGAGTGCAGACGTGATCCTCCGAAGGAGTTGACATACCACACCCTCTATAGACCACCTCCTCTGGATGGGGACAAACATCGGCTCGATGACCTAGCTTTCCACAGGCATAACAGACATCTGTCTGTCGACGATACAGGGTGCAGCGAACCAAACTATTTCCACATATGACGAAATTTGGGACTTTTAGTCTGTCACTGACGAGGATGATCACCGTGGTGGAATTCTTTATTCTTTTCACTTGGAGTGCAGTCGGGTTCCTTGGGTGTACAATAAGTGAATAAAGTTCTTCTTGACTGATGTCCGCGTCAACACCCCTGATGATACCTTTGCAGGTGTCACCGGGCAGCTCGGTAGGTACTAACATCAAAACTGGCGGTACCGAGAGTAATAGCGGTGCTCTTGGAATACGCTATGGCGTTCCTCTCCGCTGGAGTGCTTATAACTGCAATGTTCTGCATCATATTCAGGCATACCACGTCTTCCGTGACTTCTTCCTCACTGAGCGCTGCAGCCACTGCGAGTGCCTTCGCGAAAGTAAGTTGACTCACAGTTCTCATGTCCAGGCCATTTCTAGGTCTCACGATGACTCGATGGTGATCTCTTGGAGAGAGAGAGAGAGAGAGAAAACTTTATTTGCGCATAACGCGGAGCATTCCAAATGGTCGGGCCCCTATTCCAGGGCTCCGCTGGCCCTAGCCATCATCTCTACCCGTTGGACCAGCCAGCGCTGATCAACAATGGCCGAGCTGGACAGCAGCGCCTCCCATTGTTCCTCTGTGTTGTTCATGTTGTGGTGTTCTTCATTGTGATGCGTACACTCCCACGTGATGTGAAACAGAGTTGGTGTGGCCCCACACCACGGACATATATCTTTGTATGCTGTGGGGTAGAATACATGCAGCCTGTGTAAGTTCGTGTATGTGTTTGTTTGGATTCTGCGTAATGCCACCGATTCCATTGCTGTAAGTTTCTTATGCGGTGCTGGATACACTTTTCTATTGTCCCTGTAATACTGAAGAATTGCACCAAAGTTAGGGTCTAGGGGCGTTGGATCCTCTATTGCAGTGTGCAAGGAAGCTCGGTAATCTGTGAAGCCTCGAGCCGCCTCATCCGCAAACTGGTTCCCGGTGACGCCCTCGTGCCCCGGCGCCCAGATAATGGTTTGGGTGTATTCAATTGGGAAGTCCTTGTGAGCTTTGGTTAGAATTTGGAAGGCCTTCATACATATTCTACATTTTTCGTAATTTCTACATGCAGCCTTCGAGTCTGTGATTATTGTCATTGGGGTTTTTCGCTCCCTGCCCTCCTTGATTGCCAGCGCAATCGCTATCTCTTCCGCTTCTGTGATAGAGGCTTGGGCTATGGAGGCACAACTTGTGACGTTTCCTTTTCGGTCTGTGACCACGGCCACCATGTTCTTTGCATTTACCTGACATGGTGCAGCGTCAGTAAATCTCGCCGTATTCAGATATTTTGTCTGTTTATCTATGTAAGCGGCTCTTGCTTTACGTCTTCCAGCATGTAAAACTGGGTCCATGTTCTTCGGTAGGGGGCATATTTTGTACCAGGCTCTGACTGAGCACGACAATTCCTTAGCTCTTCCACGTGCCTGTACTTGTTCGCCGAGGCCGATCCTCTGAAGAAGTTTTCTGCCGGTTGTCGTCTGTAGCAGGCGGTTAATCTGGGTGGTTACTTGTGCCTCAGCCAACTCATCAAATGTATTGTGAAGTCCGAGCGCTAATAGCTTCGCAGTTGAAGTGCTTTGTGGTAGTCGCAGAGCTGCTTTATACGCCATCCTTATTATTTTGTCTGCTTTTTCTTTCTCCTCTCTATTCATGTTGTGGTAGGGTAGCGAGTATGTTAATCTGCTGATGACTAAGCTCTTTACCAAACGAAGCACGTCTTGTTCTTTCAGTCCAGCACGATTGTTCGTTATTCGAACTATCATACGAACAATTTGTTGAACTGTTCGTTTAAGCATATTCAGTGTGTGGAGACATCGTTGATTGGACTGTAACCACATCCCTAAGATCCGAACAGTTGTTTTCTCTGGTATAATATTGCCGTCTAGCTTGACCTCAAGGCGGAGGCTCGGGTCTGTCCTTTGTTTTTTACTCTTGGAGAACCGAATGAGTTCCGATTTGTCTGCTGAGCACTGAAGCCCCCTTTCTTTAGTGTAATCTTCGATAGTTTTAGCTGCCAGTTGAAGCCGCTCTTCTTTTTCCGCCAAGCTACCCTTGGTTGTCCATACAGTGATGTCATCCGCATAGAAGGAGTGTCGGATGTCGGGAATACCTTCCAGTTTTTTGGCTAGACCAATCATGGCTATGTTGAAAAGCGTAGGCGAGATCACAGCGCCTTGTGGTGTGCCTTTGCTCGGTGGGTGGAAGACACTGGATTCGTGTTCTCCTAATCTGATAACAGCGGTTCTTTTAGTAAGGAAGTTCTGTACATATTTGTACGTCCTTTGACCGCAGTTTGTCGCTGCTAGCCCATCTAATATGGCCTTATGGCTTACGTTGTCAAAAGCGCCTTTTATGTCAATGGCCATGACAATGTTTTCTCCTGCTTTTGGAACATTTGTTAGTACTTCCTCCTTTAAAAGCAGAAGGATGTCCTGTGTCGAAAAGTTCGAGCGGAAACCAAACATGGTGTTTGGCAACAAGTTATTTTGTTCAAGGTGCCGTTGAAGTCTGGCATTTATTAATCTCTCAAACACTTTGCCTAAGCACGAGGTAAGAGAGATTGGCCTGAGGTTTTCTATTGCCAATTTCTTGCCTGGTTTGGGTATCATAATGATTACAGCATGCTTCCATTGTTGTGGTATAGTGCCATTCACCCAGTGTTTGTTAATAAAGTTTAGAAGCGCTGTTATGGCTTCGTCATTCATGTTGCAAATCATGGCGTTGGTGATTTGGTCCGCCCCAGGCGCTGTGTTGCGTTTCATGCTGACGATTGCCGCTCTGACCTCGGCATGCGTGAAAGGTGCATCCAGTTCTGAGTTTGGGAGCCCAGTGTATTTAGCCTGGTAAGGGGCTGTGATGGCTCGGGCGCCGAAACACTTAATATAAATGTCTTGAAGCAGGTCATCTCTTGTGCCTGGATATGTGTGCAATAATCTTTCTAGAGATTTTTGTCCTTCGCGTTTAGTTTTCAGAGGGTCAATCATGGCTCTTAGGATATTCCATGTCTTTGCTGTTCCTAGGGTTCCATTTAGTGAATCGCAAAATTGTTCCCAGTTGGCTGCCACGAGTTGATTAGCGTACTGTTCGGCTTGCTGCGTTATTTCTTCAATTTTCGCTTTGAGTTTCTTATTTCGCTTTTGCCTTTTCCATCTTTTAGTGAGGTTTCTTCTTGCTTCCCACAGGTGGAGAAGGTGAGCGTCTACTTCAGGGGTATCATCTGTTCTGGCGACAGTTTTGGTGTACATTTGCTTTTCATTTCGAATTACTTTGCACCACTCGTCCAAGTCGTCTATGGCGGTCACGTGCGCTTTTAGCGCTTTTCTATATGCGTGCCAGTCTGTAATTTTGGCTGTGCCGATGTGTTTGCGGATTCGGCCGGTGCGGATTGTGGTGCTTAGTATGTAATGATCACTGCCCAGGTTTTCAAGGGTGTTGTACCAGTCCACGCTGTAGCAGTTTTGTACTATCGTCAAGTCCGGACTTGTGTCCATGGATATGCTGTTGCCTATCCTCGTTGGTATTGCAGGGTCAGTTAACAGAGTCATTTCCAGTTTCTCTATTTGTCTTGCGATATTCTTGCCTTTGGTGTCTTGCATCTTATATCCCCAGCTTGCATGCCTGGCATTAAAATCCCCAACTATGATTAATGGATTCCCTTTCGCCAGTTTTGCTGTCTCTTGAAAGAGCTGATCTCTTGGAAGGTGAGGAAGTCTAGAAGCAGCGATAAGACGCTTCTTCACCGCAGCCTGGAAGCGCTGAGGCGACCACTCGTCACCGTGCATGGAGACGCTTGCTTGCGTCTCGGTCCTGGGGGTATGCGTCCCACGAAGTTTACGTTTAGTGGTAGCCACAGACCATCCAGAATCTGGAAGATCATCGGGAGTGATATCATCCCCATCGACAGAGACTTCCATAGACATTCCGAGCGTAGAGTGCAAAAACACCCTTCAGAGAAGGACCGGCGGCCGCTCCGCCGTATCCTCAGCCTAGCGCGCTCAGCTGGGCAGATGGGCAACCATAAGAGCCTCGAAAAAGGGTCAGAAAGCTCACCCACTGTGAACTACTTGGTATCGATGTAGTCCGTGCGGTTTCATGCGTCGACTGGCACCAAAAGACGCTCACAAATGCACAAAAAACTGTCCAAAACATTTTCGAACGCGGAGTCGATGTTTTCACATCCACACGAGACGGCGTCCCCCTTGTGCAACAGGCAATAAAGAAAAAAAATGTTTTCTCGCCGCTATAGTCGATGGAACTGTGGCCCAACCCTCGGTAAACCTTGCTAAAATCAAGTAGGTTACGTCCAGTGAATATAACTCGGCAACCTGTTCTAGTGAGATAGTATTCAAAGTGCGTCCTTCTCTTACTAGCTTTCTTTAAGCATCAAATTCAAGGAAACTTTTATTGGAGAATAAGGTGCCGATACTCGTCTCTCTAGGTTATCTCACTTTTTTATTTATGATTAACGTGCGTGGGTTTCCTCCTCAATTTAAAAGAGTGCGCACATGCCGCTCCTCTTGTACGGCCGTGGAAGTGGCTACATACTACTACTACTATACTACTACTACTACTGCTACTACTACTACTACTCCTACTACAACAACAACAACAACAACAACAACAACAACTACTACTACTACTACTACTACTACTTCTACTACTACTACTACTACTACTACTACTACTACTACATATTGGCCTCGAGGACCTACCGTGGTGCCACCTACGTGATGACATCAATCATAGGATCCCGGATTCGTGTTGTCTGCAAGGACACCGCATTTCCTGCGCATTTGCTGTGGACACCGTGCACACTTCCTTTGTTTTGAAGCTCAGTGCTTAAAGAAGCGCTAAGACCTGACAATATAAGCAAGAAAACTGCGAATCGGTGGCCCCGGTGGCACTCTTGTGTCTAATTTGCATCGTAAAATTGCGATTAAGAACAGGTGCAGGCATGCGTGACGATGCAAGTGGTGTCGCGAAAGCAAAGCTACCTTATTCCAAAACTACGCATCCTATCTGTGACGTCGAAACGATCGCAGCGCTGGCCTCTCTAGTGGAGACCCTCACGGCCAATATCGCGGACGCACGACCCACGGCTTAATACCTCCCCGAAGGGAATCGTGAGGAAATGCGAAGGCATTGCGTAGCGTCCTTAACGGCGTTTCCCACGTGAGAACTCATCGTTAGAAAATAATGTTTTCTTTTTCATTCGTACACCGTGAAGGCAATTAATAGCGCCGTTTGCAGGTCATGACGTTTTTCTGCCGCGAAAAACGCGGTATGCGTTCCAAGCTCTAGTAGGTAGCGTGCATGGTTAAAGAATTGGCTGAACCCACGTACCGTGAAAATTGATGAACTGCGAAGCACGAATGAGGAAGGCTAATATGTCAATTTAAAATTAGCACAACGTTACGAGGTGGACGTAAATTGTGCCTTACATGACTTCCATGCCATGGCTATCATGTTTGAACGTGTCACTTACCTTCGTCGTCTGTTCAGGTCACGTAATACCGTATTGTGCATATGTGGAGCCAGCGAAACGGCCGTGAGCACGCTATGAGCGTAGCATGTAATCATGACTAGTCGTAACAACAAACCCATTACATGCATGTCATGATTTCTACTTTAGGGTTTGTCACTTATGTTCGCCATGCAGTCATGTCATACCATATCAGTCTTGCACTATGTCATGTGACTTAAACCACAGCAAGGGCAGGAATACCTTGACATGTAGATTATGACATTGATGACATACATGCCATTATTTTCGTGTTATGACTTGCCACTTATGCTCATCATGCAGTCATGTGATGTCATACTCATTTTGGTATTGATACATTATAGAAACGGTCAGGAGAGCTATACGTCGTTGGTATGTAGCTAGCTAGCTAGCTAGCTAGCTAGATAGATAGATAGATAGATAGATAGATAGATAGATAGATAGATAGATAGATAGATAGATAGATAGATAGATAGATAGATAGATAGATAGATAGATAGATAGATATGCTCAAAGTCGCCGAAGTTCACTAAGAAATTCTTCGCATTTAAAAATATTATGAAGACAACGAAAATTGGCAGATCCAAATACAGAGGGAATCGATGATATGCGAATCATGAATGAGGAAGGTTGATTGGAAACATTAAAATCAGGACAACGTTACGAGGCTGACCTAAATTATGCCGTACATGACTTCTATGTGATGATTGTCGTGTTTGGACGTATCCTTTACCTTCGTCGTCTTTTCACGTCACTTGACACCAAGTTTGATATATGTGGAGCTAGCGAAAGGGCCGCGAACAAGCTATGTGCGTAGCGTGTAGTCATGTTTTACATTACATGCATGCTATGATTATCATGTTTGGACGCGTCACTTACCTTCGTCGTCCGTTGGCGTCAAGTAATACCAGATTAGGCATATGTGAAGCTATAAAAACGGCCGCAAGCGCATCATGAGCGTGGCGTGTTGTCATGTTCCTACATTGCACGCATGTCCTGCCGCTTTGGTCTAGTGGCTAAGACACTCGGCTGCTGACCCGCAGGTCACAGGATCGAATCCCGGCTGCGACGGCTGCATTGTCTATGGAGGTGAAAATTCTGCAGGCCCGTGTGCTCAGATTTGGGTGCACGTAGAGAACACCAGCTGGTCGAAATTTCCAGAGCCCTCCCCTACGGCACCTCTCATAATAATATGATTGTTTTAGGACGTTAGACCCCACATGTGAATTACATGATACGCATTTCATGATTATCATGTTTGCACGAGTCATATACCTTTGTAGTCCAGTGACGTCACGCAACACCAATTTTGGTATGCGTGAAGCTAGCGAAACGACCGCGAAAGTTCCCTGAGCGCGGCGTGTAGCCATCAGTTACATGACATGATTGTCTTGATTTCCACGTTACGGTCTGTCATATATGTTCATCATGCAGTCATGTCATATCATACCTGTATTGCATTATGTCATGTGAACGAAACCACCGCAATAGGAGCAGCACTGTGAAATGTATATCATGACATTCATGACATAATGTTATGACTAGTCACTTAGGCTCGTCATAGACTCATTTACGTCACACCAATTTCGGTATCTATACCGTTAGCGAAACGGTCAGGAGAGCTCGAAGTTGTAGGCGGGCTATATATATATATATATATATATATATATATATATATATATATATATATATATATATATATATATATATATATATATATATACGCTCAATGTCGGCGACGTTCTCTAAAAATGCTTCGCATTTAAAACAAACAGCGTGCACACATTTTCAAATATTCTTGAGAGGTGCCCAGCCAGCGAACGGTTGATAGTGAGGGGCGAGCCGACGGGAAAGTGGGGCGCAGAAAGGAGAGAGAGTGAATGGCGAGAGAAGGAGTGGTGAAGTACCGTACGTAATTTCTCCTACACTCTCTTGCACCTTATGTTCCGCTTGCTAGGGAACAGGATAAGCTCTTGCGCCCGCAGCTGTTGCTATAGAAAAGAGGGTGAGAGTGGCACCGCGGACAACGCCGGGTGCCCGAGAAAGCCCGACTAAAAAATGCCTTCGCATTTAAAAAGTTGTTAACGATTTAGAATACTTGGTACTCTACTATGTGAGAGCAAAGATCCGTCCCGTGGATCATTGCTGTTGGTCGCGGTAGAGCACTAGGCCTCTTGACTACTCACAGGAAATGCCATGCGATCGAGATTTCAGAGTGAACCACTACGTATTTGAACCACATGATTTCTTAGGGTAGCTGCAAGCCTTTATGTGTTGTCAGGGGCTTTACATTGATGAGACATAAGAATGTAGCCACAGAAGCAAGTTTTTATGGCAGGATGTACGCGCTCTTATCCCGGCGTGATCCTAATCCCTCATATTCTTCTCATTAGGGCGGAGAATGTCGTGCATAGAGAACCTTCGCACTGGGGTGTCCATACATCGCCTGTCATCTCGACGCGGAACTGGTCACTTCTATACCTCTGGGTGTTACGTGTCCGTACTGTTCTATTCCAGTGATGTAAGCAGATTCATAACATGTCAAGCGTCACAATGGTTTTCGCTATAGCTTCCCGAGCAGCACAGGCCCCTCGATACACGCTCACAGGTTCTACGAGGCACTGATTCAATGTATATGCAAGTGTTACAGCACACATACAATACAGATATAGACAAAGTATTATGCATCAAAGAACGCCTCATCGCAAAAATTAATAGAGGGGATAAGCAAACAAAGAAACTGTGAAAGTAGTAGTGAACATCTACCTTGTGCATGTATGCTATTTTCTCTCCATATATTTCCCTCTACTTCTTAAGCAATTCGAACAATGTGGAGATGTGATCGCAACATTCTTTGAAAGAGGAAATAAGGATAGCTAAAATCAACACATTCTTGAAATATTCTATTCTAAGGTACGAGCTACAGTGATCACCAAAACAACCTGACTGGCATGCGAGCGTCAACTGTGTGGGCGCCCCGCGCGAGTACAGATAATCCTTTCAAGTTCACTCTAATCTAGTTGTGCCCTGGAGGAGCCAGATAATGGCCGGGTATAGGTACTTAGTTTTTACCTGGCTGCGTTGCTGGTCCCTCATTTGCTGGCGCGTGAGCACTTGTTATCTCAAGACACCTGAAGACCTCTCGAGGAGAAGTTTACAAGTTTACCACCGAGACTTTATGGGTGCGGTCAACGCACGCTTTCGCTGAGTCGTTCGTCTCTCTCTCTCTCTCTCTCTCTCTCTCTCTCTCTCTCTCTCTCTCTATATATATATATATATATATATATATATATATATATATATATATATATATATATATATATATATTTCTTGAAAGTCTTCCTGGATTCCGGTCGAGTTATAAATCACCAGAAGAAGCGAACAAGCAAACAAAAAACGATGCTTTATTGCCAACGTTACGGCCGGGGACCGGCCTTCGTCAGGGCATACGTGCATTTTACACTAACACGCACTTCTTAAAGACTTCTGATATATATATATATATATATATATATATATCAAGGCACTGGATACATGGATCGTAAACTACTACTCACCAGGCTTCGTAGCAGCTACCGCCGTCTACGGATCGTAATAATAACCCCAGGACACAGACTTCGCGAAGGCGCCTGCCTGCTTGTTTACTAGGATCGAAATGAAAACGGCCCTGAGAGAAAGAAAATAAGGCTAGTACACGTCGGTTTGCGATGTACGCCACTCGTAAACTCTTTTATCGGGTGAAGGGTCCAGCATTTCTTTTTTATAACGTACAGTAGGCTGCTGTGTTACGGTGCGAAGCGTGGGGTGCATTTAACCTTGGAACTAATTTCCGGCCGTGAAAGCAAGCGTGGATATTCGGGATGCTTTTAGGCGGGCTTTCTCGAAAGGCGGAAATTGATAAACGAGCCGCGTTAACGCGATTAAGAGCCAGCTCGTCTCCACGTGTCTTAAAGCCCAAAAAGCTTAGATGTCTCATCAAACGCGAGAAGTTGCCGTCGGCGTCAAGGAGAATGGATTTTTCAAACAAGGCAAGAACAGCGAACGACGCGCCTCGTGGGTCCACGCGTCATACAGGATGCCTAGCGTCTACTAAATACCAACAGAGCAATGGAAATGACGGAGATTGGTTAGGCAGCAAAAGGCGTGATTTGAAGGAGTTATGATGTAATATAGAAAGTAATTAGGACTTACTTGAAAGAAACTGATTGGGACGTTGATATAGCGCAGACGACATGCTCCCGCCGTCGACTCGTCTTAGTGCGCGATAATTTTTTTTTCAATAATACAAGCGCTAATAAATACTGGGACAATCAAGAAGTGTTAAAGTTGTGTTGATCCTGTGCTGTATGCAAAAACACAACAGTCGTGATGCACGCTGTTGTGAGGGGAGTCCGGATTCAATACGACCTCCTCCGCTTCTTTAAAGGAACAGTGACATCAACTTGACGCATGTCGCGTTTTCGGCGTCAACGTGTAGTCATCGATGTCCTAGTACGAATTCAGTACTAACAATGCAACAGAAGGACGAATTAGTATGCCTAATGTCGATTAGTATGACCAGTATCGAAACCAATTCAAAACGGGTGAACCGCCCGCCGTGCACCCGTTTCAGCGCTGCCAAGCGGTCACCTTCCGTGGTCCCGCGCCATTTGATCACGTGGTCACATGGAATGGTGACGTGATTTTCGGTTGACATTTCGTCTGCTCGGCGTGTCTTCGCCTCCGTCATTGTCGTCACCACCGTCATCGGCATCAGCAAGCGACGATGAAAACACTGAGAAATATTAAACCATGGCGATTCGCGGCGCGGTGAATCATTTTCGGTTTGATCTTTTTTCTGCAGCTGAGCAGTGAGTCTGAAATCAACGCCCGACTGAGCAGCGATGAGGATGGTAAAGACGCAAGCTTGGGCCACTTGGGCCACGCTGGCTGGTAAGACGCTGCGTGCGTGTTTCTTGATGGCGATGACTGCAGCTTGAATTAATCATACTATAGTGATCACAGCTTCACTACAAATCACCCGAAGTGGCTTAACGAAAACGCCGAATACACAGGAATGGCCTGCACGAAGCAAGCGAAACAAAGCGAATCCGTTGCTAGGCAGCCAGGCGTCGCCGCCAGACGGTACCACATGTAGACACCGCTATGACAACACTTAAGCTGTGGACGTAAACTATCATTATCATGGATTGGTATGTGCGACAAACATTGCCTAAATTCCACTACTCACCACTGGTGGACTATATAAATGAAGGCAGCAGCGCAGTTCACCCAAAAATGGCTACGAAGTGACGTCAGTGAGCTGAAGATGCTTTGTATACGTACTTACACACGGTGTGGGAATACTAAGAAACGGGAAAGGCACTGGCGGCTATGAGAAGATCCCGAAACGACTGAAGGCCTACGCCAATGACGACGGGCCCGTGTCGTGTCCGTGACTGTCCGTGATTCAACTGTGCGCTAAAAATCAACGTATACGCACAACCCAGATAAAGCCTTGGAACGACCTATTAGCCACCATATCAGTCATTGGAATGGTGCAGATTCCCCGTTTCAAGCATTGCGCGCCTGAGTGCAAGCATCGTAATTTGTTTTTCCCGGCGCTATTTGTGGCAAAGTCCCGTAATTTTTTCCTGAAGATTTTTATGCGCTCTTGTCGACGGCGTTATGCCACTGTTTAGAAATTGAGTGTGCTGCAGTGATGGACCACATCCTTGAAGAGCCCCGTGCGCGCTCAGATCTGCCTTGCTATATGTGGTGGAAACGTCGAAGAATTTGCAGAATAATGCTGTCATATCGTAATATCGTGTGCGGGCCCCACACCGTGCGGTGCGCGTTGGGCTCTCGTGCCACTAAACACCACGTCTAATGTTTTTTGAAGTATCTCGCACTAAGTCTACGATATCCCCCGCCGCGGTGGTCTAGTGGCTAAGGTACTCGGCTGCTGACCCGCAGGTCGCGGGATCGTATACCGGCTGCGGCGGCTGCATTTCCGATGAAGGCGGAAACGTTGTAGGCCCGTGTGCTCAGATTTGGGTGCACGTTAAAGAACCCCAGGTGGTCGAAATTTCCGGAGCCCTCCACTACGGCGTCTCTCATAATCATATAGTGGTGTTGGGACGTTAAACCCCCACAAATCAATCAATAAGTCTACGATCGTGTATCATCGTTTGCATCGGGGGTTTCGAAGAGATAACAAAGAGACAGACGATATTTATCTTGTAAGTATATTTCCATTTCACAAAACAAAAGTGCAACTCTAATACAGTTAGAACACGTTTGGCAAGCGAAAAAACGCGTACAAAGAAAATACAGATGGTGACAACCCTTTAAAGTTCCCGCGTCGACACGCTGTGACGTTACAGAACTTGAAGACGTCTATACTAGCCGAAAAAAAAACACTCTAAAATCCGGTATGTGACGCTTTATTTACACAAAGAGGAGAGGGCGTGAAATTCAAAACCAAAACTTCGATTTTCGCATTCATCTTCTATCAACAAACGTATATCAGTGAATGTAAGGATAACAGAGTAATAAAGGAACACTTCTTCAATTTAAATTGATTTGTTGTGTGAATTCAGTGTCACATCAATCTAGATACTGACAGAGGAAGCTTGGAGAGAAGAATGAACGAAAATACAGGTTGTTTATCAAAGTGAAGAGTTTGTAAGCTGAATCGGCAAATACAAACAATTTCTCTCCACGATAAGGCCACAACCATAATAATTGTGGAGGCTTAATCTCTCAAAACCACCATATTATTTAAAGAGACGCCTCAGTAGGGGTCTCTGAAAGATTTAATCACCCGGGTTTTTTCAACGTGCACCTAACTCAAGCACGCGGACTTCAAGCATTTTGGCCTCTTTCGAAAATGCGGCCGCTAAGCCGGCGTTCAATCTCCTGACATACCGGTGGATAAGGCATCACTCGTATAGGGCATTTCCCGTCTGAATCGTTTAATCGCTATAATCGCCGATAGTTTTATGCATTTATACTAGTATTTATTTATTCGGCAAACTACAGAGAAGCGTGCCTCTGTACGTTATTTCTACACGCTGTGACATCAAGTTAAGCGTATACTGCAAGTTCCCATAAATTTATGCGCACTTTACTTGATGCAAATATTGATTAAAAAAAGTAAAAAGAAACACTGATTGTGGACACACACGCATCTCCGCTTAACCCCGCATTCGTCGCACTCACGCCTCCCCGCTTTCGTGTCTGGCGATAACTCTTGGCGCAAGTTTTTACGTTCTAGATGAGAAAGGCACAAATACAAACAACAACAACAACAACAACAACAACAACAACAACAACAACAACAACAACAACAACAACAACAACAACAACAACAACACGTAGACGCAAAGTGTCAGGGGCATAAATAAAAGTTCGCGAACAGTGACGGGGCGTCGATTGTAGCGCCCGTTTTCGAAAGCCCCTGCGGCAGAAGCGAGTGGGCGGCGAAGACGCGCTTAGCAAAAGGAACGCTGCGTGGCTGCTGTGTGTCTACATTCGCGTGCACTTGAACGGAAGCGAAGACGGTACAGCAAAAGCCATCGAGGGGCAAACTTGCCGGGGCCTTCGAATGGCGCGAGTATCCGTTGGCGCTTCCGGTACCCAGACTCGGCTGTTCCTCCTCTTTCACTTGTTTTCCTTCCTTCCGCAGAGCAGTGTTCGGGATTCGTCCGTATTGAACCACAACCGATAGAATGAGAGAGAGAGGCGTGGGGGAAGAGAATGCCTTCCCTTAAGCGAAGCGTTTTTGTCTTTCGCGAGATCCCAGCGCTCTGTAGACGGGAGCTTTCTAAACAATGAGAAATTCCACACGCCCGAGTTGAACGCGAGGTCGTTCTCTTTCTTCAGTTCGCTTTTCCTCCGTTCGTTCTGGCGTGCCAGGCCTGAAGCCCGCGAAGTTGGCCCAGGATCTAGAGAAGAAAAGAATTTGAACGCAAAGATGGACGGCTGTCGGCTACGACGTAGCTGTAAAAGAAGAGCTGTGGAGGTGACGTGCGTGACTGACTCTTCCTGGCGCAGTTTGACGAGAGCTGCACTAAGTTGCTTGGGGTTGCAATGTATGTGTGCGTGTATGTATGTATGTATGTATGTATGTATGTATGTATGTATGTATGTATGTATGTATGTATGTATGTATGTATGTATGTATGTATGTATGTATGTATGTATGTATGCATCTATGTATGTATGTATGTATGTATGTATGTATGTATGTATGTATGTATGTATGTATGTATGTATGTATGTATGTATGTATGTATGTATGTATGTATGTATGTATGTATGTATGTATGTATGTATGTATGTATGTATGTATGTATGTACGTGTGCGTGTATGTAAAAGTTCGCGCACTTGTTTTCTGTTTTTTTGCTGTTGTAGCGCGAGCGTACGCTAGCTAAAACTGTGGAAGAAAGCGGGCACAGAAGGCGGCGAGCACAACGGGGATTCATTCCGCCATTCTCTTTCGGAGGAAAATCACACACAATTTTTTACCGCTGTGTGCTGCGAGCGTCAGCTTGACTTTTTTTGCGACCGCCTCGCGTCCCTCTCGTTTGTATTCCCGGAATTCAGTTCCGTCGCGGCTATTTTTCATCTCCCATACTCGTTGTTTGCTCTCAGCCTGTCACCATCATTCATACTGTTTTACAATTGCGGTCGCGGACGAAGAAAATGCAGTGGGTAGGAAAAAAAAGTAAGTGACAGAGTAGTAACGTAAATGCAAAATGAATACCGCGCGATGCGTCCTTTTGTCCTCTCGATATCTGTCTCTCTGCAATGTTTCGACGATTGCATGGCTTTCGCTGGCGCTGTGGTCGAGAAAGCATCGACGTTGGAGTCCAATGAGTCAAGAAGAGAAAGAGAGTGATAGAAACACGAATTGGTGGCGTTAACTCAGTAAAACATTAAGCTCTGAAAAAAAAAAAAAAAACGTTGTGACCGGCAGCCTAACTGCTGATATAATGGCCGTCAAAACTTAGACGTGCGCGAAATGTGGAGTAGTCAGCTGCGTTATAAAAATTACGGATGTGACCTCAAGAAATCTGCTGCCTGGTAGCGCAAATTTACGAGCATTTGTAGAGAAATAGGGACAGACAGATACACGGTGCTCTATTATGCTGTAAGTGCATGATGCTTCCCATTACCTGGGCTGACTTTGGCCCTAACTTGCGAATAAAGTTGGACCGTTACAAAAAACCGCAAGGTCCTAACTCCGGAACTCTTCCGCCGCGGTGGGCCGCTGCCTCGCTGTCTTGCGCAACCCCAGCGTCGGCGACCAACCTTGGACCGCAGCAGGCTCTGAGGCAGCGGTGAGGCAAGGCCTCGACGTTCCGCGTGGGAGAGATAAGGCCCGGTGAGTGAAAACTCCGTGGGTCTGCTAATGAAGTCCCTGCCCATCAACAAATAACGAAATTTTAATGCCAAATGCAACAATAACTGTTGAATACTCCTCTCATTAACCTATTTACGTGGAACGTATGATGAAATATCAGGCAGTATATGAGGTGGCGCCGAAACACTGACGCTGACGCCGGAAGTTCTGTGAAAGCAGCTCTTTAACGCTGTCGCGTTAAATATCATCATCATCATCATCATCATCATCATGATCAGCCTGACTACGTCCACTGCAGGACAAAGGCCTCTCCCATGTTCCGCCAGTTAACCCGGTACTGCGCTTGCTGCTGCCAATTTATACCCGGAAACTTCTTAAGCTCATCTGCCCATTTAACCTTCTGTCTCCCCCTAACCCGCTTGCTTTCTCTGGGAATCCTGTTAGTTACCCTTAATGACCAGCGGTTATCCTGTCTACGCGCTACATGCCCGGCCCATGTCCATTTCCTCTTCTTGATTTCAACTATGATATCCTTAACCCCCGTTTGTTCCCTAATCCACTCTGCCCTCTTCTTGTCTCTTAAAGTTACACCTATCATTTTTCTTTCTATTGCTCGCTGCGTCACCCTCAATTTAAGCTGAACCCTCTCTGCAGGTTTCTGCTCCGTAGCTAAGTACCGGCAAGATACAGCTGTTATATACCTTCCTCTTGAGGAATAGTGGCAATCTACCTGTCATAATTAGACAGTGCTTGCCAATTGTGCTCCACCCCATTCTTATTTTTGGAAATATATGAGTGTTAAATATATGAACTGGCTATACTGACAGGGATAGGCAGTTCTCCGTACGTGCTGTCTTCTCAGCGCTTCGTAGGCGTTGACGTGATAAACAGCACAAAGTTCGCTTCGTGCGATGCAGCGGCTAAGCTCCCTGATGCGGGCGCTTCGTTTAGTTAAGCAAAGTGAGTTGAAAAAGGACATATATGCTAGCTTTACTTCGTACACGATTCCAATTTGCTGCTATCGCATTTGTTGCTTCACCCTTGCGGCGAAGCTGACACTTTTTTTATGCTCTTGACAACAGTGGTCACTCAATGTGGGCAAGTGCGACACAAATAAACTTAAACATGAATCTTATTCCCGTAAAAGAATAGAGACCGGTACCAACTGGCCTAAATGATCCACTTGGTTGCTTTTAACGTTGTTCCTATTTACATATTCAACTCTATATGCTATAATACACACGACCTACTGCTTACAGTTGATTAATGTTCAGTTTGTTTTATATCACGTCGTCGAATGCACAGATGTCTGGCCAGTCTATATGCAATGCATATCTTGTGGTTTTGTTTGCTGTTTTATTCGTTTAATTCACTTATACTAAATCGATCAATGCTATCGCTGCACATTTTCCATCAATTATTACAGGGGCCATCTGTCACTGAAGTCCGAGCTGAGAACAGGCGCTTCGGAAAGAGCCCTTTATCCAAAATTCTATCGTTGCATAGCATTTGGTATACGCGATGTGTTCTTAAAACCTGTTCCCTGAGGCGGTTGCAAGAAGGGCCGGCTTAGGAGACAAAAAAATTACCTTACACAGTTCGTTGACTTTCTATTTGTGTTGTATAAATTTTCCAGCCTTACAAGTGAATGAATCAGCAAATTTGATCCTGGAGAAGAAGGGGGAAGGGAAAAAATGGAGTGTGATCGTTTTCTAATTGGTGGCTTGCTTGACGTGTACCTATTGCGAAACGGGCACTTCCAAATATATCAGATTCTTGGAGGTTCTGAAAAGCGTACTGCATGGATGCTTGGGCGGCAACCTGACAAAACGCTGCAAGAAGAAAAAAAAAGAAACACAAACGCACACACACACTAAAGGTACCCCAAAAGAAATCAGTGAGAGAGAAGTTGGCAGGGAGTGGGAGACGAAGTAGGAAAAGGAGGATGTGTGCAGATTTCGAGGAAGGCCATATGCTGTCTGTGCGTTCGGGTTTTCGTGCATCTTTTGTTTTCTTTTTCTGGTGTCACACGCATATCTCTGCCGTCTTCTTTACTCGACGGCTCCATCAGCTTGTTTCGTGTTCCCCGATTTTCTTGATCACGCTTCTTTCGCGTTTCTCGTTTGTAGTAGCCAATTGTTTTTGAAGGATTACATGGTCTCTTTAATTGCTTGTTGAGACCCATCTTATTCCAGCTGTCTGGGAGTGTTCGGCCCCTTCTCTAGGATTTTCTTTCCTGCCCTACGTCTCTGCATGCGTAAGCTTCTGGCCGTATATCCCAGTGCCCGACTTAGTCGTGTTCGGCACCACTTAGCACTCGTACTGTGAGGCCCGTGGCTAGCTGGGCTAGATCAGTAAGAAGCTAGCGCTGCGCTTCCGAGATGAATGAAGGTCACGGGTTCAACACCGGCCAAGAAGGTAGCAGCGATGCGGCTGAAAGGTCGATAACGAATCGTGCACTTAGACTTAGGTTCTCCTTAGTGAACGCCTGCTCCGAAAAATCAATCAGGAGTCACAGAGTACCCAATCGTAAGCTTCTGTAAGCATTCCAATTATTCCATATCTAGCCTTGAAGATAATTAGAGAAACTGAAGAAAATAATGCCCGAATGATGTCCGCAGAATGATGCCCGAATCATGCGGCCTTATTGAAATAGCACATGAAACGTTTCAGTGAAAAAATTTATAACATCAGGGTTTAGGCTCTGAAAAGGCCAGAATTTAGGTTAATTTTATTTATTCAGGAAAATGAAACACGAAGAAATCAAAATGAGAAGCTGTCGCGCTGTATTATTGGCTTCGTTAGACCCAATGAATTCAAGTCGAGTCGGCTCCTTCGGCTAATATCCGTCGACCGACCATATCACTCAACGTTTGTAGAAACGTTGGTATCACTTGACTCTGATAGGGCTATCTCGCCTGCTGGCTAGATTTGCTGTATAGTAGATTACTAATGTCGCCTCAGACACATCGGCATCCCAGAATAGAACGCGTTCGCAACCATAAAGAAATTAACAAAAACTCTCAAGGGCGTCCAAGCTTTGCCTTTAAAGGCTATTTCACACTGAGCAGTCTCGCCGCCGAAAGGTCCTAATCCTCGCCGATCGATTTCGCATCGATTCTTGCGGCGTCTGCCGCCGGATCGGCTCGCCGCGAACCCATAAAACCGCTTATCTAAGAATTAAAAAAAAGGTGTCCGAGCCAGACTCGCTTATCATGTGGCAGTGCACGTAACTGAATGTTGTAACCAAATACAGTTTATCTCACTCTGTGTAGTACCTCACGGCGCGATCCCGTGCAAGAGGTAGCAGTTGGTGAGATCTATCTATCTATCTATCTATCTATCTATCTATCTATCTATCTATCTATCTATCTATCTATCTATCTATCTATCTATCTATCTATCTATCTATCTATCTATCTATCTATCTATCTATCTATGCCTCACGAAATAAATGTTGAAAAAAAAGCATTCTGTGGTTAAGAAATGGAATAAAGTTGTAATATATATATATATATATATATATATATATATATATATATATATATATATATATATATATATATATATATATATGGAAAGAAGTGTATACCCAAGTGCTTGTTTATATATATATATATATATATATATATATATATATATATATATATATATATATATATATATATATATATATATATATATATATATATATATATATATGGAAAGAAGTGTATACCCAAGTGCTTGTTTTTCCGTGTTTTGGCACAATAATAACGAGATCTAACAGACAATACTGCCAAGGATTGGCATTATTGTCTGTTAGATCTCATATATATATATATCTCGCAAAGAAATTCTTCGCATTTATTATCTGCGTTTTAGGGCTATGATTGAAAAACCAGAATACCCACCCAGTTGGTACGTTGTATGAGTGAATAATAGAGTGGTCAACGGTAATGTAGGCTGCCTGGTTAGTCACTCCTGCCGCTTTTGACATCGGTGGCGAAGGCTTGCTTGCGCTCGACTCGAATGCGGACTCTCCGCAAATTTTTTGCTCAAGCACAATGCTGGTGACGCCGACACCAACATTGTTAACATTATTGCGTCAAGATCACAATGCACATTGAAGCCTATAATAATTTGGCCTAATATACAGTGAACGTGGCACACATTCAATTAAGAGACAACATTAATTAGTAATCCAAAACAAAGGCAAGAAGTAGGAGATGAAAGCCTGCGATGGGAAATTCGTTAACAGGAGTTTTCTTAACAGGAGAGACGTTATACTTTTTGAAACTAAAAGCTAGAATAACTATGGTCAGCGACCTTTAAAATGGCAAACCCTAGTCTACTAAGTAGTCATCCCCAAGTACTAACTTCGCTACTGCAGGCTTCTCCCATAACGGCTTTCAGAAAGATGTCGAATATGTACTTCTTAATTCTTAGAGCACATTCAATTATTGAAGCTCGAGTGTACTTAGTAATATAAGTATTATATTGTCACGTAATACTAGAGGGGGAGCATCCGCCTCGCATGCAAGAGGTCCGTGGTTCAAATCCCGGTACCGCGCAGTTCCCAACCAGATTAAAAAAAATTCAAAAAATCCGCGTGTTGATGGAACTGCATTAAGAGGCCTGGGGTGCGGCCTCACCGGCAAACACCGCCGAGAACGCACTCCCTCACCAGTGAAGGATTGGCCACCCTGGTGCAGTATCTGGCCACTACCTCCCACATGCTTACGTCAAATAACTCACGGCCCTCAGTCCCCAGCAGCTGCGAAGCAACTGACCACGGCGGTGGTCAGATCTGCGACGCAGCAGAGGGTGCTAAGAATCTCTGGATCCGGACAGGCCGCCATTGGAACCTGAACTTGGCAACGTTTAACGCTAGAACCTTATCTAGTGAGGGAAGTCTAGCTGTACTATTTGAGGAGCTAGAGGGTGTTAAATGGGATATAATAGGGCTCAGTGAGGTTAGGAGGACAGATGAGGCCTATACGGTGCTACAGAATGGGCACGTCCTTTGCTACAGGGGCTTGGCAGACAGAAGAGAACTGGGAGTGGGGTTCCTAATTCACAGAAACATAGCTGGCAACATAGAGGAATACTATAGCATTAATGAAAGGGTGGTAGGTATCGTAATTAAACTGAATAAAAGATACAAGATGAAGGTAGTACAGGCTTACGCGCCTACATCCAGCCATGATGACGCTTCAGTTGAAAGCTTCTATGAAGACGTGGAATCGGCAATGAGTAAGGTAAAAACACAGTATACTATAGTGATGGGCGACTTTAATGCAAAGGTAGGGAAGAAGCAGGCTGGAGAACAGGCAGTAGTAGATTATGGCATCGGTACAAGAAACGCCAGAGGAGAGCTACTAGTAGAATTCGCAGAACGCAATAATTTACGGATTTTGAATACCTTCTACCGAAAACGAGAAAACCGCAAGTGGACATGGAGGAGCCCTAATGGCGAAAATAAGAACGAAATAGACTTTATAATGAGTGCACACCCTGGAATCGTGCAGGATGTGGAAGTGATTGGCAAGATACGATGCAGTGACCATAGAATGGTACGGTCTCGAATTCGCCTAGACTTGAAGAAGGAACGACAGAAACTGATACGCAAGAAGCCAATCAATCAGCTAGCACTGAGAGGGAAAGTGCAGGAATTCAGAGTGTCGCTGCAGAACAGGTACTCGGCTCTTAGTGAGGAAACCAACCTTAGCGTAGATACAATGAATGATAATCTGACGAGTATCATTACGGAGTGTGCAGTGGAAGTTGGAGGCAGGGTAGTTAGACAGGACACTGGCAAGCTTTCCCAGGAAACGAAGAACCTAATTAAGAAGCGTCAAATCATGAAAGTGTCAAGTACAACAGACAAAATAGAACTGGCAGAGCTTTCGAAGTTGATTAATCGATGTAAGGTATGCGATGTAAGAAGGTATAACATGGAGAGAATTGAACACGCTCTGAAAAACGGAGGAAGTGTCAAAGCATTGAAGAGAAAACTTGGGATAGGCAAAAGTCGGATGTGTGCACTAAGGGACAAAAAAGGCAAAATAACTACCAATATGGATAGGATAGTTAAAATAGCGGAGGAGTTTTACAGAGATCTGTACAGTAGCCGAGACAACCACGACCTTAATACTATAAGAACTAGCAGTAACCCAGATTACACCCCACCAGTAATGATAGAAGAAGTCAGAAAATCTTTGGAGAGCATGCAAAGGGGCAAAGCTGCTGGTGAGGATCAGGTAACATCAGATCTGCTGAAAGATGGAGGACAGATTGTGTTAGAAAAACTAGCCACCCTGTTTACGAGGTGTCTCCTGACGGGAAGAGTACCAGGAAGAACGCTAACATCATCTTAATACATAAGAAAGGAGATGACAAGGACTTGAAGAATTACAGGCCGATCAGCTTGCTCTCTGTAGTATACAAGCTATTTACAAAGGTAATTGCTAACAGAGTAAAGAGAACATTAGAATTCAATCAACCAAAGGAACAAGCAGGATTTCGAACAGGCTACTCAACGATTGACCACATTCATACTATCAATCAGGTAATAGAGAAATGCTCAGAGTATAACCAACCACTATACATAGCCTTCATAGATTACGAGAAGGCGTTTGATTCAGTAGAAATATCAGCCGTCATGCAAACACTGCGGAATCAGGGCGTAGATGAAGTATATATAAATATTCTGGAAGAAATCTACAGGGGATCAACTGCTACCATAGTGCTTCATAAAGAAAGCAACAAAATACCAATCAAGAAGGGTGTAAGGCAGGGGGACACAATTTCCCCAATGCTATTTACCGCGTGCTTACAGGAGGTTTTCAGAAGCCTAGAATGGGAACAGTTAGGGATAAGAGTCAATGGAGAGTACCTTAGTAACCTGCGCTTCGCCGATGACATTGCATTGCTGAGTAACTCGGGGGACGAATTGCAACTCATGATTACGGAGTTAGACAAGGAGAGCAGAAAGGTGGGTCTTAAAATTAATCTGCAGAAAACGAAAGTAATGTACAACAACCTCGGCAAAGAGCAGCGCTTCGAGATAGGTAATAGTGCACTTGAAGTTGTAAAAGACTATATCTACTTAGGGCAGGTAATAACCGCAGAGCCGAACCACGAGATTGAAGTAACTAGAAGAATAAGAATGGGGTGGAGCACATTCGGCAAGCACTCGCAAATTATGACAGGTAGATTGCCACTAACCCTCAAGAGGAAGGTATGTAACAGCTGTATCTTGCCGGTACTTAGCTACGGAGCAGAAACCTGGAGACTTGCAAAGAGGGTTCAGCTTAAATTGAGGACGACGCAGTGAGCAATGGAAAGAAAAATGGTAGGTGTAACCTTAAGAGACAAGAAGAGAGCAGAGTGGATTAGGGAACAAACGGGGGTTAAGGATATCATAGCTGAAATCAAGAAGAAGAAATGTACATGGGCAGGGCATGTAGCGCGTAGACAGGATAACCGCTGGTCATTAAGGGTAACTGACTGGATTCCCAGAGAAGGGAAGCGGGTCAGGGGGAGACAGAAGGTTAGGTGGGCAGATGAGATTAAGAAGTTTGCGGGTATAAATTGGCAGCAGCAAGCACAGGACCGGGTTAACTGGCGAAACATGGGAGAGGCCTTTGTCCTGCAGTGGACGTAGTCAGGCTGATGATGATGATGACTAGAGGGGGCCACACACACAATGATTTATTGAAGGAGAAAAGTAGCTATGTCACAAAGAAGAGTCTGCTAAAAGCGTTCCGCCTACGTGTCCCTTTCTGAACTACTATGTAAGTCTTCCCGGCTCGTGCTCGTGCAGCAGAGGCATGCGCTGCTCTGCGCCAAGATGCGTGAGCACGCACGAGGCACTGTAGACGCCCACTTAGCGTCTCGTTGGTTGCGAGGCACTGTAGAGGAGGAGGAGAAAAACTTTATTCATCCCAAAAGGTAAAGGTGTGGTGGTGGAGCGTCAGAGCAGCCTACCCAGCGTAGGTCTCCGCTACCCTCTTGGCCCAATCCAAGATCTGGTCCTGGACCTCGGGCGCCGAGCTGCACATAGCAGCCTCCCACTGCTCCTTACTATTATTGTGTAGAGAATATGGTGGTAGGTTTCGAGTACACACCCAGATGATATAGTCTAGGTTAGCTCTTTGTTGACAGAAAATGCATAAAAGGGAGGGGTAGGCGCCCACATAGCGTCTCGTTGGTTCTCTTTGTAAAATGATTCGTAGGAGCAATCTCTGCGGCGATATATATATGTACCCACTCATGTGTCTATTCACAACAAAAGCCTGTATTATTGCTCCCATGTGATACACTGGTGTGTTCACTGAAATTGCTCTCTTTATATATCTTTTTTGTTTATTTACTTTCCAATGATACGGGTATGTAATCTAACCCATTTTCGAAGCCTTGTTTCATTCTTTATTTCATTCTTTATTCTACCCAGCCAGACAGATTGCTGTCAAAATGTTTACGTTTAAGTCATTACGCAGTGACTTCGGTCAGGAAGCAGCGCTCCTCGCAAAGCGGTACGTGAACGTAGCACGCGGCGTCACGACCTACCGCAACCATCTCGACTTCACGAGGACCTGTCGGGAGAGGAACGTGATACCACGAAGCCTTCAGCTCAAGCGCCTGGTGTACACGGCGGAGGGCAACAAGATCATCGCACAAGCTGAACGGCGGCTACTAAACGCCCGAATTCATGAGTGCCACAGCGTCATCAAGAAGAAGGAATTAGACCTGGTCTTTCTACGACGGCAACTTCAACATCGACTGCCCGACATCTTTCCGTCACTGGAGGAGTTCGCACGAAATGTGGCTGCAACAACAGCGCAGAAACAACAAGCGACCCACAAAAGTAAGCTTGCGACGCTTCAAGGCGAAAAACACCACTACAGTCCTGACAACGAGAATTTCGTCGTCAATCTGTCCTCCAAACAACTCTCCCCGACAGAGCACAGCGTGCTGGCAAAGGGACACAACTTCAACACGACCACGACACGTCCGTCACTGCCGAAGATCATCGCGGCTACGGAGGAAGGCATAAGGCGACTCGACAGCGGCATTCGGGAGAACGTGCGTATCAAGGCTATCGGCGTACTATCAAAAATAGGAAAGCGCAGTGAGCACAACCTGTCGAGAGAGGAGTGTAAGGCGATCCATGCGCTCCGAAATGATGATAAGGTTGTCATCCTCCCGGCCGACAAAGGGGGAACGCAGTGGTCCTGCTCGACAGGGAGGCATACAACGACAAAGTGCGAGACATGCTGGACAGTCCGGCCTACGAAGAGCTGACGAAGGACCCCACACCAAGTGTCCAAAGGGAAATGAACAAGCTCCTGGCGGATATCTTTAAAGCGCACCCGAAGGCGAGAAACGCATACCTCCAGCTCATCTGCCGGAACGGCTCTGCACCAGGATTTTACGGGCTTCCCAAGACCCACAAGCCCACAGTTCCGCTCCGTCCTATCGTGGATTTTACAACATCTCCACTCCGGGCGCTGTCCAAGTATCTCCACCGGACTCTCGCGCCGCTCGTGGGGCAAACACCAACCCACATACGCGACGCCAGCCACTTCTTGGAGCGCATGAGAGATGTGACCGTGAGCAGCGATGAGTGCTTCGTCTCGTTCGACGTCGTATCCCTGTTCACCAGTGTGCCCGTAGCACTAGCGGTATCTAGCGCACGAGCAGCGTTGAACCAAGACGAGCTCTTGGATGAAAGAACCTGCCTGGGCGTCGACGAACTGTGTCGCCTACTGGAATACTGCCTCAAGGGGACGTACTTCAGCGTCAACGGGAGCTTCTACAGACAAGCCAGCGGGACCGCGATGGGAGCGGCAATCTCCGTTACGGCTGCGAACCTCACAATGGAACACATAGAAGAGACGGCACTGGGCTCCTTTATTGACAGGCCGAAAGTATTTGTGAGGTACGTGGATGACTGTTTTTGCATAATAAAGAAGGCAGCAGTAGACAGCTTCCTCGAACATCTAAACTCCGTCGACCAAGCGATACAGTTCAAGGTGGAACGAGAGCGAGACGGGGCGCTTCCGTTTCTCGATGTTTTAAGGCTGGTGCACACCGGCGACTAGTCGCGGTCGCGCGACCATTTGCGACTGGTCGCAAGCAGTCGCGAACGGTCGCAAGCGGTCGCAAAGCGACTGTTTGGGCCAGTCGCTTCCTGACCGATTTTTTGGTCGCGCGACTGCAGTCGCAAAACAGTTTAACCAATCAGCGAAGACCAGAAGTGACGTCAGCCTTTGTTTACGTCCGGTCTCCTCGTATGTTATTTTTTTTTTCTCGTTGCGCTTGCCTACCGCCGTGAGGTACGAACGACACGTACGTTCCTCCATGGATTCTTCCTCGCATCAGGCGAATGCCACCACGGCCAGCTTTGGGTACTCGGCCAAGCTCCTCATCAACGCGACTAAAATGTACCCATATCTGTATGACAAGCGGCACCCTTCTTTTAAAGATCGGACAAAGAAGGACCGGGCTTGGGCAGATCGAAGCATGTTCGGCATGTCGAGTAAGTACCGAGATTTTTTGTTTGAGTAGCTATATAAGCAAAAACAGGTGTGTACTGCATGGCTGGCGTTGCCAATGAATGAACAATGAAAATATTGGTATTTGTACTGCAAGGTTACATGGTTAGTTTGCATGAGATGTATTGACTGTGATGTATGCGAGCGCAGTTGTGTGCATGTTTGTTCTCGCGACTTCCCGAGTTTAACATCGAAATCGACGTGACAGAACATTGTATAGCTGATAATAAAGCTCAGACATTCGAAATACTGCTCGCAGTTGCCAACTCACTTGCGCATGCTCCTTGCTGTGTTTGTACGTCATCGTCTGGCCAAGGGAATGTGTGCTTTTGTGAACGTGCGGCATTTGCAATGCATAATATCTAGTGCGCGGTGAGGGAGGGGGGGGGGGTTACGCTTTAATTTTGCCTATGCATTGCAGTTGTGCTGCTTTAAAAAAGAATGCAAAGTAGCTTCTGCTTTGAGCGCATTTTGTGCACTCCACAGAGGAGCGTGTAATTAAAACATAAAAAAACATGTTTAGCAGCACTCTCAAATGTCCGGATTTGGGAGTCAGACATGCTGTTGATGCCAAATGACATGCAATCGTAAAAAAAAAAAAGATATGGTAGTGTTCTAGTGGCTGGGCGAACACTGAAGGAAAACACAGATGGGGGAATTTATTCCTCTGTAATGTGGCCCAAATCTAATCCTCATTTCTTCACAACTGTTCCTTTCCTCTCCCGTGTTTTTGTCTATTGGTGCCTTTATATTTTATTCCCCGAGGTTATATCTCTCCGCTTTCAACTGTGCCTCGTTTTTGTTTGTTTTCTTTGTTCCTATATTTTAAAGTCAATTTTTCATGTCTGCTTCTATGTGTTGGTATGTTTTCATGTTTTGGTCCCTTTCTTTTCCTATATTTTCCTTCCTCTCGCTCTCTCTATGTTACACTTTGAGTCATATATTATGTTTGTTGCATTTCTTTCTCTCGAAAATTGTCATCTTGCTCTAGTTAGTTTCATTCTTCTTTTCAAGTTATTTAACATGTTTGCTTTTGTTTGACAACAATCGCTCCCGCTGTACACGACAGTTGCGCTTGGCCGATACCAAGGGTATATACTCACCTGTGGAGTTTTGCGCAATGCAGTAATGCTTAGAAAGCTTCACTGTGAAGGTGATAAAGACATCATGTGCTGGTTCATGAAATAGACTTTTTGCAAGTGAACTTCAATTTCCGACAGTATAAACAGCCTCTTTGTTACAATAGCTTGGCAGACATGCTTACCTTCAAGAAACAGTGTACATAACTCTTTGCGCAACTAATCATTGCGTCAGCTGTGATGTCGTGCACATGTAGGTGGACGGTCCAAAACACTAGGTGGGTAGCATTTCTGGAACCCTCGGCTGCAGGTTCCCTCAATCATGTCGTGGTTTTGCAATGTTTAAGCCCCTACCAATAGTTAAGTTTAGATGGCATGCGATTCATTTTGTTGCCCAATATTCAGATTTCTAAGGTGCTGCAGCCGAAATAATCTGGGCAAAGAAAATACAGACCGCTCACAATTGTGCTGAAATAAAGTAGAAAATTTATCAGCGATACAGTATGCACAATACATTCTTACAGCAAGGGTTTTGTTTTCAGGTGTCCTTGTTGAGAAACGATTTAAGAACCTGCGTGATATCTTCAAAAGGAAACAACACGACATACGTGAAAAAACAAAGAAGTGGAGCCGCAGCAGCCGACATTCCAACAATAAAATGGCCCCATTTTGAGGCCATGCTTGAATTAATGGAAGGAGAGTCTGAGCCTGTGGCGTAAGTTCAATATTAGCTGACTATTGAGTACTAAACAAAAAAAAGTTGATTTAATTCACATGACTGTAATACATACACATAAATACTCACATATCAATACTCATAAGTACACTGCACATAAACATAGAAGTCCCAAGAGGTAATTCACATTGGGCATGCATGTGATCATGAACATGATGGCAATGGGCTGTTTTGATGTCGAATAACTGTGGCTACAGCTACGAAGAATAACTCAGTGCATCATTCTTTCTGGATACTGTGCAACATGAGTGCCATTGACCAAAGGTAATGAATAATGCTTACCGTCCATTGAACAGAAAATGAAACGTTTTGGTTAGCATAGCACAATGCATCAGCACAACGCAAAAAATATAGCATACCGTACAAGTGGCAC
The DNA here is from genome assembly GCF_043290135.1 of Rhipicephalus microplus. Classification (NCBI taxonomy): domain Eukaryota; kingdom Metazoa; phylum Arthropoda; class Arachnida; order Ixodida; family Ixodidae; genus Rhipicephalus; species Rhipicephalus microplus. Next base: position 2,340,875 of record NW_027464616.1, on the reverse strand, counting down.
GTGGACAGCTTCACAAAACAGAATATTGAAGACAGAACAGTAAGAATGAGAGAATTGAGTGTACTTCTGTGTCATTCACGGCTCTCATTTATCAAAAGAAGGAAGGCTTAATACAAAATCTAAAGAGATCGCTTATTGCATGTGTCATGAGGCTGTTCATAGACAAGCATTGCACATATTCATTACAAGAATGCAGCATAAGTACTTATATTGTAGCAAAACAGTGAAAATGCTCTAAAGATGCACACGATAGCACTGACAGAATCACATAGTGCATGTTCTCTTGCAGCAGCCACATCACAGCAGAAGAGGCTAACGAGAGGTGAGCATGCACAAAAATTTTCGGTACCATGTGCATGCACTTGAAGCTGTACACGCATGGACTTGAACCTAGAAACATTATTTTTTATTACTAGGTGATTGTACTTTGCAAAATTATCAAAAATACAAGCGTGCTTGAAAGGTGGTGATCAGGTCGTTAGCTTGCCCAAACCACTGCATTTTTTTCAATACATTCAGCACTCAACACTGAACAGAAGCACACCGGAATACATGAGGGCACAGGCATTGTTTCTGTGTGAATGTGGTTATTTTACAACGTCAAATATTTCTGAAAAAGCAAATTATTCATCAGCGACAGGCTGCAATTACTTTTACTTCATCTCCGTGACAATATCTCTTGTTCTCATTTAGATGTGCAGCCTACATAGCATTTTATTAACATAATAGGCACAATAAACTTCTGTATGCACACCTTCCATACAGCAGTGCTCAATCAAGAGGTAACACAAGTGTAAAATAAACCTCGTGTTGAGTGAAATCATAATGGCATTTTAACTCCCAAAGAATGCCTAAAACTGTTCATGTACTAGCGGCATCATCAAATACATAGAAAGAAATTTTCATCACTGCAGATCACCGCCTCGGCCAAGACATGCAGCGGAACCGGAACGTACCCCTGATACGGCTGAGGAGACTCGTGTCGACACCTGCAGCAATGAGTAAAACCTTTATGAATCCACCTAAGTAATGACAAATGAAGGGCATGCTTAGATAGCCAATCTATTAAATCTTAAAAACATGTTTTGTAACCTTCTTCATGTTCTAGCACATTTGGAGAATGTGCCTAATGTTTTCACACCAGATTCTGCTACATGCAATTGCAACACTTTATAAGTTGTATAATAATACTGCCTCCTCCTGCAGTGATGCTTCAGCAACCACCTCAAGAGAGCAGCCACCATCAAAACGGTGTGTAAACAAAAAAATTATTTTAGGTACTCCTGGCAAGAGATCGCAACCACAACTTTTCGAAAAGGATCTCTTTCTGTACATTTAAGCAATATGTATAATTCACTGCAGGTCATGCTCGTCAAGACGACAACGGACCTGCGAGGGCGCTAGGTGGGATATACCGCTAACTCTTACAGGATAAACTTGCAGATTTTTTTCTAACAATCCTGCGCATGCTACAAAATACAAAACTTTATAAGGTTAACGCTCGGTCAAGTTGGTACACAGACATAGTAACAAAAAAGAGTGTGAGAACGACAAGGTAAAAACAGAAGAAACAGGACAGAGCACTGACTTTAAACTGATGTTTTTATTGTGGGCACATTTATACTAAGGCAGACAGAACCCATGTAACTACCGTAATATTTAGACGTTAATATCAGAACATCACCACCCTGTCCCAAAACACGAGTGTCCGTTTCAAAGATCAAAAACCCATTTATTTCTCACAGAGAAGTAGACCCCCTATTGACACATTTATCTTTTAAGTGTGCTATTTAATTTGCTTCAGTTGCTCTATATTTTTTTCTTTCTTAGTGCCGAAAATCACAAACTTAGCTCAAAGTCAGTGCTCTGTCTTGTTTCTTCTGTTTCTACTTTGTCGTTCTCACACTGTTTTTTTTTTGCTAAATGGTGCTTTATGAAGTAACAATGCAACCTTAAAGCATTTGCATGAATCGCAATTCACACTTGCTTTGCAGCAATGCAGGAGAGGGCACAAGCCATGAAGCTGTGGCGCAAGCGTGCATGGAGCACCTTGAACACATCAGAGCGAACAAGGGGGTCATCAAAAAAGATAACATTGGTTTCTTCGCTCTATGTACCGATGCACGCCTCAGAGAGCTACCAGTGCACATTGCACAAGATGTAATGCATGCAGTAGAACTGATGCTGTATGAAGCAGAGGCAAAATTGCGTCAGAGCAGTGAAGCAAATTGAAGTGTTTATATATATAAAGTCAATGACACCCACCTTTTTTTATCTTGTGTTCACTTTTCTAGTCCTAACTTAAAGGGGTCATGACTGGTCACTCAACAATTGACGGTTGTCAGCAAAAAACAAAACTACAGAGTAAAATGTGCTAGTACACGTGTGAAAAGGGGCCTTAAGAGATTATTTTAGTCAAAAATATGCCGTCGAAGTGCTCGGCTCCTAAAACTCAACCTACCACAAGTGACCGCCATTTTGTCATGGCGTGCGAGACGTCACAAGCCGAAGGAGCAATGGCAAATGGTATACGCATTGCACATTCACAGGACCCATTTTGACATCCGAAATTATTTGCTGCAAGTACCAGCGCTACATTGCCGACACAGTAGCCATGTTTCGACCCCTGGAAGTCATTTAGCTTTAGTGGAGAGTTCAACAATGCGTAAAAATTTGATTGCAAACGCAGTTGATGACAAAACACGACCGTCTGCCAGAATGCACACTGTGCAGCAGCTTGTCAAGCAAGCGGTTCGTGATGTCATGGATAGTGAGTGCGTCAGTATTGCCCAACTGTCAGGTGACTAGCTCGTTTATAAAAATATGCAATTAAAAATTAGCAGCTTGACCAAATCGCTCGAATTTCACCAGCTTGTATGTGAACATACAAGAATCAGCTCATACAATACACATTATGGTTGAAAATTGGGTGTCATGACCCCTTTAAGGCAACTTATTTCTGTGATAATTGTAGCGATAACCGTGCAATAACTCAAATATTTTAACATGAATTATTTATTTTTGTGTTTTCATGGTTATATTTGGACATGACAGTTTTCCCTGTAATGTATCTGTTGTGTCACGGGTGATTTTTTTCTTGTTTGGTTAGCTTAAGAAGATGCTATGTACATAAGTTCTGTAAGCAATAAAATGCATTTACAACCCACCTTCACCTTGTACGCCTCAAGTGCTGTTCACCACTTTGTCCTGCCAAGGCACCTGACCGTCTGTGACGAAGTAGTGCGCCAATCTATCTCGCACTTCCTTGGCATACCTACAACGCATAAGTGCCATGTGAAATTTCTGTCGGCACAGCCATGATGGAAGACACACACTGTAAAAGGAGCATGCTGAGCTTGAAAATCTCACGCATAGTTGCATTTCAGTGTCGTAGTCATGACGCTACATTGCCAAAGTGTTCCTAATTTTTATGTATTAATGAGCGCTACCTCTGCTGTCTATTTTCTACGACATCATCACAGCTTCTGATAGAATGCATATTTGCTGACTAACTTTAGAAATTTCGATATGTCAAGTTTCATGGCAGCCAAGGTCAGTAACTGCTCGCATTTGGACAAAACCATTGTAAACTTTTGAGAGAACGATTGCCCTGTACAGTTAAACCAAATTAGGGCTGGTGCACACCGGCGACTAGGAGCGGTCGCGCGACCATTTGCGACTGGTCGCGAACGGTCGCACTGCTTGTGCACTCTGCAAGCTGTCGTATATGCAGTGAATATTTCTGTGCCTACACATTTTAGCGAATCATAAGCATGCATCAACCTTTTCATGGAAGAGCGTACGTGCTCATATCACTCAGGTTGAAGAAGGGCAACCTAAACGTACCTGTAGCAATTTCCTTAGCATGGATTTCTGAAAAGCTGTAAATTCAAGGAGAACCTATTTCGCAAAACGTACATCACTCAAGTCTATTGTTCAAATTGCTTTCACACAATGTGCTACCGTCCACAATACGTTTTGCCACTGCACTACTGTCCACAGTGTATTGGGTCACTGTCATTTTAACAGAACATACGTATAATTGTAGCAAGGTGCAGGGGTTAAACGCTGCCCATGTTTGTGAGAAATTTTGCATGTGTACTTGTGCAAACACACACCGTCGTGCATGCAGATACATAAAGGGTGGTTGGTTGAACTTCCTCCCTCCCCGATGCTGAAAAATATTTTTGGCATGAATACTCTTTGAGTGCCTCGAACAGCACATCAATTTGTCCTAACAATTTGTGCATAATTGTACTCGCAAAGCTTAGGATTGTGTTTCACTTATTTTGTAACATCATTAATAATTGCGTTCTATATAGTACCTGTGCATCAGGATAACAGAAAACGGGAACTGACCGGTCCACAATGTAATGTCATTGTGTAGCGCAGAATCCCATTTTCTGGGATTTTACAAGCGGAAACCACGTACTGATTACGCAATAAGCCACAACAGATGGTTTTGAAATATTCACCACCTGAGATTCTTAACGTACGTGCGCAAGAAACGCGCCAACTTAAAGTGCATTTCGCCTCCACCTAAAGGCGATCGATGCGGCCGTAATCAAACCCGTCACCTACGCGTAAACTGCCGGCCGCAGTAACGACTGCATCATCGAGCCAGCATACGTCATAAATGCAATTCGTTCTATCCGCCCAAGCAAAACTTCCTTACAAGCGAAGCGCAGCCGCAAGCCACAGCATATTGATCTTCAAACCACACGCTCTTACCTAATGGTCATGGCCAGGCAGTCGTGCGCCGAAATTGTAGGCCGGTGGTTTGTGTCCTGCTTGGATATTGCGGGGCGCAGCAGTTCGAGCACAGTATCGAACGTTCGTGGCGGCATCCGCATGAAGCTAACCCCCAAAAATAGAATGAAATAACATGTTATGCACTATCTTATAAGCACGTAAAACACCCATAAACTTACTCTCGGAAATACTCCTCGTCGTGCGAGCGCAAGTCGGGAAGCAGACGCCCTGTGTGGCCAGGCACTTCTCGCGAGCGAAGGGACGGTCTCACCCACCACCGCCTTGCTTGCTTTGAAGGCTTTTGTGCTTCCAGCGCTGACACGTTGGCTGAGCACATCAGCACCGCCACAACCTCTTCATCACTCGACTCGAAGACTATGATGCTGCCGGGAGAACGCACACACACACAGCCGTGAAAAACAAACGCATCGCGCTCAGCGGGCTCCGTATCTGATCAGCTGATCGTCGCCGGTCGCCCAAGTTCTCGTTGATAACGAGATCTGTACGTGACTCTCCGGGTTTGCGACTTCCGGTCGCTCGCATGAAGCCTTGCCGGTGTGAACGTCGCTCGCAATTTGGTCGCCAGTCGCAAATGGTCGCGCGACCGCGGCTAGTCGCTGGTGTGCACCAACCTTTAGTCAGACGACAGGGCGAGCGCATGACCTTTTCGGTGTATAGAAAGCCAACTCACACCGGCAGGTATTTGCATTTTTCGTCCTGTCATCCAACTGCCCACAAAGCTTCAGTGGTTTCGGCACTCCTCTCACGTGCACGAGTAATCTGCACGTCGGAAGGTGAGAGGAAGAAAGAAGAAAAGAGGATTGTCGCCGAGCTACGAAGGAATGGCTACACAGAAGCGTTCATCCGCCGGGCGTCACGCCGTTTGTCGAGACGACAACCACCGCACCGCGGAAAGACACCTGCAAGCGACACACCGCCCGACCCCCTTTCCGCCCTGGCCACACCACCGCACACGAGAGAAACGAAGACGCCGAACAACTGCGTCGCCATTCCATATGTGCCGGGCATAAGTGAACAGCTCTCGAGAATCCTAGGAAAAGCCGGGGTCACGGTAATCTATAAACCTGTTTCGACGCTCGCTCGCTTGCTACCGCGGCCGAAAGACCGACCTCCGAGGGAGCTACACCCGGGCGTTGTCTACAAAGTGTCGTGTTCTGGGTGTCCAGCCTGCTACATAGGCGAGAGCAAGTGTTTCCCGGAAAGAATGCGCCAACACAAGAACGACGTCAGGAAGATGGAAGTGCAACGTAGCGCTCTGGCGGAGCACTGCGAGAAGCACGACCATAAAATTGACTTAGACGGCGCTTCTGTTATTGAAACAGAACGGAATTTGGGAAAGAGGCTCTTGCTCGAGTCTTGGCACATTCAGCATACACCTGCCAACGTGAACCGCTCGCTGGGAACAATGCCTTCGGTGTACGTTCACGGTCTCCGAAACGTGGTGGAAAGGGAAAGCCGGAGCCGTGGTGAGAGAACACGACGCGACGACACTTTCATGACCAAGACAGTCACCCCCTGAGGAAGGGACCGAGTCGGTCTCGAAACGTCGGGCTCTTTTTGAACTGTGGCTGGAGCAATTTCAATTTTCTAAACTTTTCTACCCAGCCAGACAGATTGCTGTCAAAATGTTTACGTTTAAATTCTTTATTTTGCATAAGCTGTCTCCTTGTTCTACGCAATGTCATTAAGTGCTTGTGTTTCTGTTTTGTTGCCAATACAGTGGATTTGTGTGAAGAATTTACAGTGTGGTGCTACAAGCCTAGTCAGGCGGCTCATGATGCCGCTTTTCGTGTCCTGCACCCCGAAAGTCATGTATAGGCACCCGACAGTGGACCAAAGGGTGCGACGAAGCTTTCTAGGCTGCCTCAGCATTGTTGGTACCGACCGCCAGGGATACTAAGAAAATGAAAATCTCGCTGAACACATTGAGACGCTGAAGTGTCAATGCCCTTTTTGGCACGTTTTCAGAGAACGCTTCCTGGGTGCTTACATACTCAGCCGTGACCTGCCTGCTCACAACTAAAACAAAAATGGCAGCATATCTACGGAGTGAATGATGGAGAGTGGGGCGAAGCAATAGTCCGTCCATTTGTTCTTGCTTTCGTCCGTCCATGCGTCCGTCTGTGTGACCGTCCATGCGTCCATCCGCCCGCCCGTCTGTGCGTGCGTCTGTTCGTGCGTCTGTTCGTGCGTCCGTCCCTGCGTTCGTCCATGCATCCGCCCCTGCGTCCGTTCATGCGTCCATCCATGTATCTGTCTGTGTGTCCGTTCGTCCATCTATTCAACACTCCATGTACCACCATCTCGCATCTTTTCATCATATATTCCCCATATAGAAGCACCGCCATTCAGTGGACATTCCAAGGACTAAACGAGAGGTGGCACACGCACACTTTCTTACGGCTTGCGCTTCGGGTCTACATCCCACCTTTAACCACCTCGAGTTCATGGTATACACTACTTCACTGTATTCATGGCACTGCGGCCCAACGCTCGCTAAACCTTTCTAAAACCAAGGAGGTTAGGTCCAGCGAGTATAACGTAGCAACCTTTTCCTGTCCTGTCATGTAGGGCTCAATGTACATGCCAATGACTGCTAATGGGTAATGAGAGACAGGAGAATTCGGCATTTACTTTTTTACGGCTTGCGCTTCGTATCTACTTCCCACCTTTAACCACCTCGAGTTCATGGTATATACTAGTTAATTGTATTTATGGCAGTGCACTCAACGCTCGCTAAACTTTTCTAAAACTAAGGAGGTTACACCCAGCGAGTATCACGTAGCAACCCTTTCTTGTCAGATAGTGTTCAATGTGCATACCAACGGCTGCTAATGGGGAATGAGAGACAGGAGCATTCGGGTTTTAGTTAACGCGCACGCCTCGAAATTTTTATTGTTCAACAAAATACAGGAGATCGCCCATCGGCACCACCTTGCAGGTCAAGATGTAACACTGGTTACACACTGCGACTACGACAACGACAACGAGGGACGAACGGGTGCCGCTTTAAAGAGCTTCGCCCCTAAAAGAAAATAATATGCAGGGGCAAGTTAGGTTTTGCAGCGTTTACTCGCTAGGCTACGCATTGGAAGACTCGGTTTTGCTGCGTCTACTCGCTAGGCTGTGTGTTCTGGCGCTACCATCAGATCTCGTAAACTGCCTTGCCGGGTGCCTATTGTCAAATAAATCGAAGCTTCTCCCTCGAAGCTTGGTACCCGGCATGAGGGGCCTTACACCGTTTCGGAAAAAACTTCTCCGTTTAATTTTCTTATCGAGGCAGTTTCGCGATCGCATGACATGTGCCGAGGTGCACGTGACATCGTCCATGTTTTCCGCCTCTGATTCTACCACGAGTCTCTGCCCTAAACTTCTTAGGTCGCCAAGATAGCTTCTTTTTGAGCAGGGGCGATTGTGAAGAAGATGCGCCTTCAGCGAGCAGCATCGCGAACGCCCAGCTCACTCAGCTCGTGCTTCGGTTCGCTACTCTGCCGGTCTCTGGAAAGTTCTTCACGCTGCCTCGCCGCTGTCAACAATAACGCGCCTAACGACTAATAAAGTTCTTCACAAAAAAGTTGGCAGATCCCACGTACAGTGGGAATTGATGATATGCGAAGCACGAATGGGAAAGGTTGATATGTCACTTTTAAATCAGCACAACGTTACCGAGGTGGAGGTAAATGATGCCGTACATGACTTTCACGTCATGATTATAATGTTTCGATGTGTCGTTTATATTTGTCATCTATTCACGTCACGTGATACCAAATTGAGTATATGTGGAGCTAGCGAAACACCAATGAGCACGCTATGAGCGTCGCATGTAGTCATGTTCTCACATGACACGCATTTCATGATTATCATGTTTGCACCAGTATCATACCTTCGTCATCCATTGAGATCACGTAATACCAAATTTGGCATATGTGAAGCTAGCAAAACGGCCGTGAGCGCATCATGAGTGTGGCATGTAGTCATGCTGTTACATGACACGCATCATGTCGTGATATCTTGTTTCGATGTGTCATTTACCTTTGTCGTCCATTCGTGTCGCATAATACCGAGTTTGGCACATGTGAAGCTAGCGAAACGACCGCGAGCGCATCATGAGCGTAGCATGTAGTCATGTTGTTACATGGCACGCATCTCATGTTTATCATGTTTGCACCAGGATCATATCTTTGTCATCCATTCACACCTCATAATACTGAATTTGGTATAAGTGAACCTAGCGGAACGGCCACCAGTGCATCAGGAGCGTGGCATGTAGACATGTTGTTACATGACACGGCATCTAATTATGATTATCATGTTTGCACCAGTCACATACCTTCGTCGTGCATTCACGTACCGTACTACCAAATTTGATATACGTGACGCTAGCGAAACGGCCGCGAGTGCATCGTGGGCGTGGCACGTAGTCATGTTGTTATATGACACGCATGTCTTGATTGTCATGTTTGGGTCTGTCGCTTGTGTTCGCCATGCAATCATGTCATGCCATACCAGTTTTGCAGGATGTCATGTGAACGAAACCACCGCAAGAGCTGCAGGACCATGAAATGTAAATCATGACATTCCTGTCATGAGTTTCATGTTATGACTAGTGACATATGTTCTTCATGCAGTCATGTTATGCCATACCATGTTTGGTATCGATAACATTATCGAAACGGCCAGGAGAGCTAAAAGTCGTAGGCGGCTAGATAGATAGATAGATAGATAGATAGATAGATAGATAGATAGATAGATAGATAGATAGATAGATAGATAGATAGATAGATAGATATGTGGGGTTTAACGTCCCAAAACCACTATATGATTATGAGAGACGCCGTAGTGGAGGGCTCCGGAAATTTAGACCACCTGGGGTTCTTTAACGTGCACCCAAATCTGAGCACACGGGCCTACAACATTTGCGCCTCCATCGGAAATGCAGCCGCCGCAGCCGGGATTTGAACCCGCGCCCTGCGGGTCAGCAGCCGAGTACCTTAGCCACTAGACCACCGATAGATAGATAGATAGATAGATAGATAGATAGATAGATAGATAGATAGATAGATAGATAGATAGATACGCTCAAAGACGCCGAAGTTCGCTAAGAAATGCGTTGCATTTATATAAAAATAAATAAAGTCACAGCTTTGCCGCAAAGGCGAAGCAATAAATGCCATAACCATAAGTTGGAAGGTCACGCGCAGAATAGATAGAATTGAAATGTGCCCCGCGTTTTTCACACACAAATGACGCACGAAACGTACTCGCAGGTACAGATAAACGTGAATAAGCGTCTGAGGTGTTACTTCGCTGTGTCTGAAAAGCGCGCCCTTTTCGCACTGACCTTTGTGTGCTCCGTAACTACGACAGAATCATTCCATGCAAGCCCAACGCCAGCCAAAACGTTATTCTCTCCACCGGGAGATAAGGACGCCAAGAGGTCGTCCACTCTCCTCCTTTCCACGGGCCAAAGTACGCGTGAGAGATAAGAGCCGCCGCGTGCTCATTGCGCCATCTTGATGATAATGCTGAAAACACATTAGTTCTCCCTTGCCCCCGAGATGCCCGCGAACAGCGGTAAGTGGTAGATATAATCAGCTTGCCGTTTAAACGTTGACGGAGGTACTCCTCTGTGGCTCGCATTCCGCTTCTGGATGCTGGTCGGTGGAGGCGCAGGATGGAAAGCTTGTCCCGAGAAGCGACAGTGGCCGACGCCGGCCGCCCCTCGTTCCAAAGGACTACAAAGGACTACCCTCGTAGTCTTTTAACAAGTATAACATTTTGACCTCCAAGGTGGTGCCGGTGAGGGACCTCTTCTGTGCGTTGTTGAACAATAAAAAATAGTGCTCAATGTACATGTCAATGGCTGCTAATGGGGAATGAGAGACAGGAGCATTCGGCTTTTAGATAACGCGCAGGCTGCGATCACCATTAGCAGCCATTGGCATGTACATTCAGCTCTATCTGACAAGAAATGGTTGCTACGTTATACTCGCTGGGTGTAACCTCCTTAGCTGGGTGTAACCTCCTTAGCTTTAGAAAGGTTTAGCGAGCGTTGAGCCGCAGTGCCATGAATACAATGAACTTGTATATACCATGAATGAACTCGAGGTGGTTAACTATGGGAAGTAGATACGAAGCGCAAGCAGTAAGAAAGTAAAAGCCAAATTCTCCGCCTCTCATTTCCCATTAGCAGCCATTGGCATGTACATTGAGCACTATCTGACTGAAAGAGTTTGCTACGTCATACTCGCTGGGCGTAACTTCCTTGGTTTTCAAAAGGTTTAGCGAGCGTTCGGCCGCAGTGCCGTGAAGACAGTGAACTACTATATGCCATGAACTCGAGGTGGTTAAAGGTGGGAAGTGGACCCGAAGCGCAAGCCGTAAGAAAGTGTGCGTGTGCCACCTCTCGTTTAGTCCTTGGAATGTCCGCTGGACGGCGGTGCTTCTGTATGGGGAACATATGATGAAAAGATGCGAGATGGTGGGACTTGGAGTGTTGAATAGATGGACGAACGGACGCATAGACAGATGCATGGATGGACGCATGAACGGACACAGGGGCGGCTGCATGGACGAATGCAGGGACGGACGCACGAACAGACGCACGCACGGACGGGCTGATGGACGCATGGACGGTCACACTGACGGACGCATGGACGGACGGAAGCAAGAACGAATGGATGTACGAATTCTTCGCCCCACTCTCCATTATTCACTCCGTGGATATGCTGCCATTTTTTTCCTCTTTACTGGCGAATGATTTGTTTAAATGCACCTGTTAAAGTTGATGAACGGTGCGCAACATTCACAGAAATTCGTACTTATTGTGAATGCGATCGCATAGTTATCCTAATGGGAGATTTCAATTGTGTGATCAGTGCCGGTTATAAAACACGTACACCCAATTTTAATGGCTCAAGCACAGTAGCGTTAATAAATCTAATGCCTGACTTAAACCTTGAAGATGTTGCAGTGTGTATTGGTAAAGGACCAACACTGTATACGCATATTCAAGGCTCCAGTCATGCGCGCCTAAATAGGGCCTACGTGTCACTGGGATTAGTTTCTATTATCAGTGAATAAAATGTATTCTCTGTTTCATTTAGTGATCACTGCTTAGTATCATTTGTAATAGTCGAAAGAAACATACGTAAACCAGTATTTAACTGGGACATGTGGAAGCTTAATTCTAAGCTCTTGGAAATTGAGACATTTATGGACAGTGTTCGAGAGGCGTTGGTAAACATAGACAGCGGAGACCCGAAATGTGGAGTGAAATGGTAACAATTTAAACAGGCTTATAAATTGAAAGCTATATAGTGCTCAAGTGTAATAAAACATGCAAAGAGTGGATAAGAAAGAACCCTACGCTTCAATCTGAAAGAACTGGTAGCAGACGAAAGCAAAACTCCAGGCTCATTCATCAACAATATACGGTCATTAAAGTCAAAATTAGAACAAATTGACGAGAAGTATCGTGGCACGCAAATAAGGGCTAGGGTGGAGAAAGTGACCGCAGGAGAATGCTCGGTCTCGAAAAACGAAATGCTCAACGGAATGCTATATATCACATGGAATACATGGGTAATGTTACAAGTGAACAGAGGTATATAGAGGATGCTTTTAATGAGTACTACACCACAATATTTGATAAAAGGGAAGTAAATGTAGATGTATTCAAGAATGAATTTTTAAAATTAATGCCAAAAGTTGAAGAGTGCTGGAAAGACAGCTTGGAACGTCTTATTTCTGAACCGAAACTGGCAAAAGTAATCATTGCCCTCCATTTGAGAAAGTCCCCAGGACCTGACGGGTTGATGGCCGCATTTTATAAGGAATTCAAACACGAACTAGCACCGATCCTAGCAGCGTTTTTCAACGAAGCTTTAGTTTTTGCCGCCTTCTTTTCTGCTATCTCATACTATGTTAATTCCAAAAACCGAAAATGCAGTTAAATTACGTGAAGTGAAGTCGTACAGGCCGATCAATTTGTGAAATATTGACTATAAAATTTTGACGAAAGTGTTAGCAAAAAGACTGGAGACAGTTATTAATAACATCGTAGGCGACCACCAGGCATGTGGAAGTAAAGGGCGCACTATATTCACAAACATTTACAAGACACGAAGTGTATTGGAGTGCTGCGATGCCACAAATGATGACATCGGGATGATCCAGGTAGGTTTAGAAAAAAGCATTTGACCAAGTACCTCACGAAATTATTTTTCTTTTGTTAGATTATGTCAATGTTGGCAGCGTAATTCGGAATACAGTTCGAATGGCATATACTTGATGTAAAACTCGGCTCACCATCAACAAGGTCTTGGGAAACAATTTAATGTGAAACGTTCTGTGCGACAAGGTGGTCCTTTGTCTTCCCTTCTATTTTCAGTTGATATAGAGTCATTTTGCGAAAAGTCATGAAAAGCACTAATATAAAAGGCTACAAACTACAACAAGCGAAAGTACGCTTACTGGCATACGCAAATGATATAGCTGTGTTTCGTAAAGACTATGAAAGTATCGCTGAAACCATAAAAATCGTGAACCTTTTTTGTAATACGAGTAGCAGTTTGGTAAACTAAAGCAAGTGCGTAGGTTTCTGCACGGCGATTGGCCTTTGACTACAGAATTCGTGGCTGATGTTTCATGGACTACTACTTCAGTACGATACCTAGGTATGCCATTAGGATATTATTGTGACAGTGAACCGTACTGGTGGTGTCAGGCAGTGGAGCTGTATACGAGAAAAAGATGAACAACCTAAAGGTTCCCAGCTATCAATTTTTGCCAGAGCGGCCTTTTCTAACATATTTTTAGTCAGTAAGCTGTAGTATTTCCTTCGAGTATAGCGTTCTTCACGTGTGAATGTACAGAAGCTTCATCGAATATTTGCTGTTTTCTTGTGGGGTTGTTCTTAAGAGTGAACAAGTAGAACTAACTCATTCAGACGGATTCGCTCTGGTGGGCTTGGTCTGTCTCATTTGTATCTTCGTCAGTTAGTTAATCGGTTCATGTTTTTCAGAAGTAATCAAGAGCAATTCGTACGTACTGTTATACAGCTAAGGCTTGGAAGACGGTCACCGGAATTCGTGGTGGCCTCTGGTCACATGTAAGCAAGCTTAGAGGTTACCTGAAAGAAGTAGTTGATTCATGTGTCTTTTTAAAAACACGTTTTTCATTGGAATATCTTAGTACAGTGTCGTGTAAGAAGTTATACAATAAATCTAGTAGAAACAGTTCTTCCCGTACTCCTATATAAAACTTTATATCGTGTAGGCCCTGGCCAGAATGTCTTAAGCCGTGTAAAAAAAATTGAACGTATCACCTGGAGCGAAATCCTTTTTCTTTAAATTGCACACTGGAACCTTGCCCGTGAAAACATGGATGCAAGAAAAGGGCTTATTCGTTCCTTGGGGTGATGATAGTCTCCTCTTCAAAAAGCCGGAAACAATCTAACACGTTTTCCTTGACTGCTGGGATGCAGTCTTTTTCTGGGATGTTCGGCAAAAAACTTTAGAAGGATCTGCTTCTTGATGTCTATAACATCAGATTTCTTCCAGTATCAAATGAAAAGGAATACCTTTCGACCTAGAGTTATGCTACTGGGCCTGCACATTATATGGCAATCTAGAACGGCGGTGCGCCATGCTGATGTTAATGCAAGTCCGGTTTGGCAATACTTCTTTCAATTGGTCTGTTCATTTGTTGAATCATAAAACGGTAAATAAGATGCGCCCGAATGGCTTCATCAAGAAAAAAAGCCTTCTACAGATGAAGGAATTTTAAAAGGCCTGTTAACTTTGATGCTTTTAAAATATTTTCTTCTGTTCATTTTTATCCTTTAATTGATGTATATTTGTTTTTAAGTGTTGTATGTGCACATGCCATAAAAAAAACGGCAGTAAATAAAACCTTAGTGGCTCTGTGGTTAACGCCTCGCATTCGTGACGTGGAGGTCCCACGTTCGATTCCGCGCGCCGGAGTCTTTTCTATTTGGGTTTTTTTTTCTTTCTTGTGTTTCCATATTTATAGATACGTATGCATATACGGTGCATGATATCGACGCCGACGCTGGTGGCGGAATCCAGCCGAGAGTGTCCATGTAATTGCTATCACAATAATAAATAAATAAAAGTTCACACAGATCTATCCACAAAATCCCGAATAGAAAGATGGCAACAGCGATAGCAAGCATTCCGAATTTCTTTGCGCATCTTGCGATGCTATAGCCGAAAGTTGCGATTGGGTAGTCGCTGAGCCGCAAAGCGAACGAGCGTGCCGTGCCAGGCCTGTTCGATGGATGTTAGGTGCATCGCTGTATAATGTATCGCCGCAGCAGCAATTGTAGTGGCAGGCGCTGCCGTCTCAAAGGTTGAGAGGGAGACGGGGGTGGGGGGGGGGCGGAGGTTCATGAATGCCGCCTCCACACACGTAAAGTGAGGGATCTGGAACGCTGTAGAGAGGCTGCGCGTTTCTTGGCAATGCTGGCGAGTTTGAAGTCTCTTTCAACGCCGAGGTATAATCCGCAGGAGGGAGCTCTTCCCAGTTGTCTTCTTGCTTCACGTTCCCGAATCCGCGTCGCTGCAGTAAGCCTCGTTTTACCCTATTATTTCCTTCGCTTGTCTTCATCTAGTTCCACATTATAGGCGGCCGCTATGTTTCTATACTGCCGCGTGTTTTGTGAGGCTCTGTTGCTTTCTCGCGGAGCGCAGATGCAAGAACGTGGCGGCAGAAACAGCGCGACAGGGAAATAGAAGAAGAGGTGTGCCAGCGCTTTCCCGCAATTTCGTAGCGGCGCGGAACGACGACGTGGAAAGACTATAAGTCTGAAACGCTCCGGAGAGGATGAAAATGGCTTTGAGAAAGGAGGCTTGGGGGAAGGAGGGACCTTGTGACGTACGGAGCCGGAAAAGTTCTGGAGCGCGTGATGGGGAGAGGGGGCGTAAGGCTAGTTGAAAACGCGCCGTATACCAAGGGTGGTGACGTGGAAAAGAGTGCGAGAGAAAAATAGATATGGGGAGAGAAAAGGCGTTCGGTGGCAGCCGTTGATGCACCTGCAGTTCCAAAAAAAAAAAAAAAAAGACGCCACCGAGAGACAAAATGGCTGCGGCTGGTAGCGCCGACGAACAATCGGAACCTAGCAAATGGTGTTTGGCAAACAAAAGGAGCCCCGGTTAAAAGCGGGCCTTCGGGTTGACACGTTGAAACCATCGCCGTACCACTGCTTTGTGTGTAGATTGGGAGGGGCTTCTCGTTGTTTCCGGCGGTCGCTGCATAAAAACAAGCGCGCTGGGGTGCGGCGTTCTGGCACCAGTCGTGTGCCAACTCGTGCCAGCGAGGCATTCGAGGTTGCGGTGTCGGCGGCTGGTGCGAGCTTTTGAAACCGGCGACGGTGACAGCAGGTCTTGGCGATAGGGAGGTGCGTCGGTGTAGTTGCTGCTACGCTACGCTTCGCCGTGTGGCTCGCGAAAAAAGAAAGGACTGCAGTGACTGTGAGCGCATGCTTTCATGTCACGCTGGCGCGCGCTTTGTTGCGACAGAGGATCGGCTTCGCGCCACGGCCTCGAGATTTCGTCGCTCCGCGGCATCTGTTATTTACTCGAGTGGAACCGCCTTGTGCGCCGAAGAACACCGTGTTAACCAGTGTTCTTGTGCGACTGTAGTTAAATATACTTTTTTATTATAGTGCGTCTCCGTACAGTGGCGTGGCGACGTCGTATTGTTATAGGACAAAAGGGCTCGCGTTTGCTTTTGATGCTTGTGCTGCGTCGTGCTTCGAAAAATAAGTTTCTCTCTGTCATTCCGTTTGGTTTGTTTTCTTCCTTTTCGTTATTTTTTTTTGAAAAAGACAAGTGCATCATGATCTCGCTGGCGTAAAAAAATCTTTTCAACCCTGCAATAATTGTATCGTGCAAAAAAAAAAAAAAACTTGTTAGGTGGCAGCTCGTAAAGCTCTGACGCCCAACTACCATCGCTTATCTTGGCGTCTGCTTCCTGCTTGATGGAGACTAGCATACGTGTAGTCAGAAGTAATGGCGAAGTGGCTTATTCTCGAAAGTCAACTTAGTGAAAACTGAGAAACATCTGTTCTCGTCGCTTTTGTTGATCACTTGTTCTTTATTTTTAATTTGCTTTAGAGAAATTTTATATTACTTTTAGCAATTGTATAGAACGAAACGTCTGAATACGTCTATCAGGGCATCTGATCTTTTGCTTTGCGCTGAACGAGCCTCTATTCAGCAACAAATATTTTTTCACCATGTAACTTCATCTGCGAGAAACACACTTTGTTGTAGTTATTCCGTGCTTCTAGTCTATTGCTTTAACCGCGACACAAATATTTGTTTTTATTTCCTAACAAGGCCTTCAGCGAGAAGCAATACTATTATGCGCTGAACATTATGATAATAAATTTTGGCGCTATATCGTTAACGAGGTGGTTTCGCAGAAATCCCGGCGTCGATGTCGTTGGTTGTGAGCGAAAAATCATCTATGCGCGACTGACTGAATCAAGAAAAATGCAAATAAAGCAAATAATAAAAAATCTTGGTGGGGGTTTAATCTCACCGATCCCACCAAGTGGGGGTTTAATCCAAGTAATTTGCGTGGAAAGCGGGCGTTCTATCACACAGCCACGAGTTTGCTTATTTTACATTGTATTTATTATAAATGCGGTTTACCTATATACATTATAAAACAAATCCCAAACAAATACAAGGGTATTTAAGCAGCGCACTTCGTGAAATATGTAGACCAGTCCGGCTGAAACTTCAGCTGTTCATAAGTCTTATGCCTGCGCAGTGATAGGTATCGTTTGTGCGAGCTGGGATAGTGATGACACTGTTGGTTCCCCATGCCTGTCTAACATGCCTCTGTTCGTAAAAAACAATAAAAATAACCTCCTCTACTTGGATGGACAGTGAGAACAACTTTCATGTTAAAAAAAAAAGAAAACGCGTGTCCTGTATACGTGCTTCACAATGCAACGTGAAATATTGCCGTGAAAAATACGTGGTACAAGCGTACATTGTCATTGGGCGTCGGAACATGGGAGCATCATAACGACTTCATCGTTTAAAGCCAGTCACCCACTACAATAAGCACACACGCTACTGCACCCTTCAGGCAATGTAGTGCGTGCATAGCAAGTTTGAAAAGATTTCATACACTAAGTGTTCGATGTACGCATTCGGAACAGAATACCGCTATCAGGTTCAACTCTTGAAAAAAAAAGCTGATTGGTCCCCCATCGTTTATGGGCAATGTTGAATAATATTTCATCAGAATATATATATATATATATATATATATATATATATATATATATATATATATATATATATATATATATACATATATATATATATATATATATATATATATATATATATATATAATATCATCATCATTATCATCATCAGCCTGACTACGTCCACTGCAGGACAAAGGCCTCTCCCATGTTCCGCCAGTTAACCCGGTCCTGTGCCTGCTGCTGCCAATTTATACCCGCAAACTTCTTAATCTCATCTGCCCACCTAACCTTCTGTCTCCCCCTAACCCGCTTGCTTTCTCTGGGAATCCAGTCAGTTACCCTTAACGACCAGCGGTTGTTTTGTCTACGTGCTGCATGCCCGGCCCATGTCCATTTCTTCTTCTTGATTTCAGCTATGATATCCTTAACCCCCGTTTGTTCCCTAATCCACTCTGCTCTCTTCTTGTCTCTTAAGGTTACACCTACCATTTTTCTTTCCATTGCTCGCTGCGTCGTCCTCAATTTAAGCGGAACCTTCTTTGTAAGTCTCCAGGTTTCTGCTCCGTAGCTAAGTACTGGCAAGATACAGCTGTTATATACCTTCCTCTTGAGGGATAGTGTATGGCAATCTACCTGTCATTATTTGAGTGTGTTTGCCAAATGTGCTCCACCCCATTCTTATTCTTCTAGTCACTTCAATCTCGTGGTTCGGCTCCGCAGTTATTACCTGCCCTAAGTAGACATAGTCTTTTACAACTTGAAGTGCACTATTACCTATCTCGAAGCGCTGCTCTTTTCCGAGGTTGTTGTACATTACTTTCGTTTTCTGCAGATTCATTTTAAGACCCACCTTTCTGCTCTCCTTGTCTAACTTCGTAATCATGAGTTGCAATTCGTCCCCTGAGTTACTCAGCAATGCAATGTCATCGGCGAAGCGCAGGTTACTAAGGTACTCTCCGTTAACTCTTATCCCTAACTGTTCCCATTCTAGGCTTCTGAAAACCTCCTGTAAGCACGCGGTAAATAGCATTGGGGAGATTGTGTCCCCCTGCCTTACACCCTTCTTGATTGGTATTCTGTTGCTTTCTTTATGAAGCACTATGGTAGCAGTTGATCCCCTGTAGATTTCTTCCAGGATGTTTATATATGCTTTATCGGCGCCCTGATTCCGCAGTGTCTGCATGACGGCTGATATTTCTACTGAATCAAACGCCTTCTCGTAATCTATGAAGGTATAGTGGTTGGTTATACTCTGAGCATTTCTCTATTACCTGATTGATAGTATGAATGTGGTCGATTGTTGAGTAGCCTGTTCGAAATCCTGCTTGTTCCTTTGGTTGATTGAATTCTAATGTTTTCTTTCCTCTGTTAGCAATTACCTTTGTAAATAGCTTGTATACTACAGAGAGCAAGCTAATCGGCCTGTAATTCTTCAAGTCCTTGTCATCTCCTTTTATGTATTAAGATGATGTTAGCGTTCTTCCAAGACTCTGGTACTCTTCCCGTCAGGAGACACTTCGTAAACAGAGTGGCTAGTTTTTCTAACACAATCTGTCCTCCATCTTTCAGCAGATCTGATGTTACCTGATCCTCACCAGCAGCTTTGCCTCTTTGCATGCTCTCCAAAGCTTTTCTGACTTCTTCTATCCTTACTGGTGGGGTGTCGTTTGGGTTACTGCTAGTTCTTATAGTATTAAGGTCGTGGTTGTTTCGGCTACTGTACAGATCTCTGTAAAACTCCTCCGTTACTTTAACTATCCTATCCATATTGGTAGTTATTTTGCCTTCTTTGTCCCTTAGTGCATACATCCGATTTTTGCCTATCCCAAGTTTCTTCTTCACTGCTTTGACACTTCCTCCGTTTTTCAGAGCGTGTTCAATTCTCTCCATGTTATACCTTCTTACATCGGATACCTTACGCCTGTTAATCAACTTCGAAAGCTCTGCCAGTTCTATTTTGTCTGTTGTAGTTGAGACTTTCTTGATTTGACGCTTCTTAATGAGATTCTTCGTTTCCTGGGAAAGCTTGCCAGTGTCCTGTCTAATTACCCTGCTTCCAACTTTCATTGCACACTCCGTAATGATACTCGTCAGATTATCATTCATTGTATCTATGGTAAGGTTGGTTTCCTCACTAAGAGCCGAGTACCTGTTCTGAAGCGAGACTCTGAATTCCTCTACTTTCCCTCTCAGTGCTAGCTCATTGATTGGCTTCTTGCGTATCAGTCTCTGTCGTTCCTTCCTCAAATCTAGGCGAATTCGAGACCGTACCATTCTATGGACACTGCATCGTACCTTGCCAACCACTTCCACATCCTGCACGATGCCTGATATATATATATATATATATATATATATATATATATATATATATATATATATATATATATATATATATATACATATATATATAAACTGCTGAATGCTGTTATCATCCAGCAGTAGCTTGATGATTATCAACGCGAAGTTAATTAGATTTGAATTATTTTTTGGAATTAAGGATGAATTGTGAGCGCTGTGACCACGTAGTCATTGACAGACAGCAGAAGAAAATTAGTGTTTAGAAAAAGAAATTACGAGGGAGTATGTCAGTCAGGGTTAGCGCTCTTTATTGCACTGTAAGGAAAGCGATTTTCTTATCTGCATTTAAATGTAGCTTTATGCGACCATCTGAGGAAGGACCTGAGCTATTTTTGAATGTAGCCTAATATGTCACAGTATTGTTAAACCAAGTTTTGAAAGTTTTTGTTTATATAATAGTGCTAATTGGTCGCATCATCACGAAGAAGAGATATATAAGACTAAACCCTTAAAAATTTTTTTTCGGTAATTTTGTAAACTTTGTTCCCGCTAGAATTAACTGAATATCCATTTTTCACACAGATGATGATGATGATGATGATAATGATGATGGTGATGATGAAGACGATGATATTTGTTGCCCTGCCCTTTGTAACGGGCGATCAAACGGGAAATCCGGATCAGGCACAAGAAGTCTCTAATTATTGGATTGGTGTATTTGCTGCCGGACCTGTTCTATCCTGCAGATCATTCCCCCCGTGTAAGGTGGGCAGCCAGACGCTTAGGTCAATCTCGGTCTTTCGGTCCCATGGTATCTTCAAGCCATATCTCATGTGGACGTCCTTGAAAAACCCATATTTCCATTATTTGTTTTCGGTAAAACACCACCTCTACCCAAATTTAGGGGAGGGGTGGGCCCTTGGGCCCTTTTTTCCTCCCCCCTTGCTACGGGCCCGGCTCGAACCTATGCAAAATGTAACTTCTAAATAATATTCTCTGTGTCATGTTTCTTTTATACGGTAATAAGTTTGGATATTTAGGTGTTCTCTTCTTCGTTTTCGCTTTGTTGCTGGCTGCAACGACACTAGGTCAAATTCACTTATTTATTCAAGTCCTTACCTATACGGTCTCGGTAGAATGAACAAGTAGGTGAGAAGGCTACGCTAAGCTTTGTTAGCAAGGATAAGTTACTTTAGAAGATAAGTTTATGTTAGGTCAGGCTATGGTTAGAATATCCTGACGATAAGTCACTACTCTTCGTAGCATATCAAACCGCAACCGGGCGCACATTGAACGAGGTGCGCCATCGATCCCTTTCTATGCGGGACAGCGCGACGTCTCTTCAAGGTGCTCCATCGATTCGAGAGCGGCTGCACTCCCAACTCACGAACTTCCCGCGGGGGGCATGCCCCTCATTCCTCGTCGGAAAATGCAATTCCAAGTGGGAGCATTCTAACGTGACCGCTCCGGAGTGCATAGAAGGGAAGCCGAACACGCCGCGAAAGCGTGGCGACCTAGGCTGGGAATCGATTGATCGGAGGCAGGAATTTCACTTCCCGCGCAATCGAGGCAATAATCGACGTGCATCTCACGGAATCGATGCACTCTTCTCGTCGGAAGCGGCGTTCTTTATAAATTGAAGTGGGCTGTGAAACAGTAATTCCGCTCGAATAATAACAACGCTAAGACCACGGCCACAACACCTTGTGCGTTGTGTGCACCGGTCGTGCTAATATTCTCTCAACAGAGTGCAAACATTCGAGGATGTGTGAAATAAGTAATTAATTTCGCGTTAAAATCACGACCACACTGCAAACGAAGAAAACGCATGACATATTGAATTCAGATAAGCACCGCTGGCCTAACAGCGAGTAGAATAGAAAATATCCGACAGTGTGGATGAACTAAGAGTGCACGTGCGTAAAAGAGGTCATGTTTTGCACGCCGCATGTTTATGTGTGAACGTTTCATGTGCGCGCGCGCGTGTGTGTGACACGTAAAATATCGACGCGCAGTTACTTACATATCAGGGGCGTAGGCAGCAATATTTTTCGAAAGGGGGGGGGGGGGGAGGGCTTCTCGAAAT
The DNA here is from genome assembly GCF_043290135.1 of Rhipicephalus microplus. Taxonomy (NCBI): domain Eukaryota; kingdom Metazoa; phylum Arthropoda; class Arachnida; order Ixodida; family Ixodidae; genus Rhipicephalus; species Rhipicephalus microplus. The sequence goes on along the minus strand of NW_027464616.1, from coordinate 2,318,460 downwards.
GATAATTTTAACGCGATAGCGATAAAGAGTTAGTTTTGCAGAAATTCCGGCGTCGTTATCGGCATCGTTGTGAGCGAATCATCATCCTAGGCTTCACGGAAAAATTCAGGAAATGCAAAAAATAAATAATAAATATTCTAGGTCCGAGCAGGGGATTGAAACCGGGTCATTTGGGTGGCAAGCGGGAATTTTATGATAGAGCCACGTGTCTTTTTTATTTTATGATATTTAATAAAATGAGTGCTAGAATGAACAGAAAATGACGCTGAAATTATGGAACATGAGTAAAATCACGCAGGGGCAACAAGGACATTGGCGTACCAGCCGGAAGGAGCAAGAGGAACGCGAGCCCCTCCCCCCCCCCCCCCCTGAAAAAGTTACGGGGGCTGACCCTCCCCCCTCCAACTTTCGACGTCACTGTTGGCTGCATGCTGGGGAAACCAACAATTAGGACGAAGTGTTCCTTCACCACAGTATTCACTCCATTATGTTGTTACGAGGTAATGTTACAATATAGTGAAATTTCTCCAACATTTTTTTTTCTGTGACGATTATCTTTGTATATATAGGCTCTTTGCGGTGCGGACTGCCTATGCAGAGCTTTCATGCCTTATGTGGTATAATACATGACTGCCACACGAATTGCTTGAATTCGATTTTAGCTGAAATCTTGATTGCTATTCTCGGCAGTCGTTGGATCAAGACTGCCGACGCCACATATTTAAAACGTTGTAGAGTTTAAATCACCAATTTCTGTTGCCACCGCTCATAGGTAGATTCGAACGTTAATGTGCACTCCCGCATACCAAAGCGCGTAGTATACGGCCGGATGACACACATAACTGGAAGTTCCGTGACGTACACGCCGTGATTTTCACGTCACTTATGTCGGGACCAGGCACATGTTCTCATGCCCTCGTGCCCCCATATGCTGATTTTGGTCTATACTAGAGTGATGAGACAACTAAGCGAGCACCAAGAGGTAACTAGCCAGATAGGTAGATAAGTAGACAGAAATCGCTTGAAGTACCTTTGTTTCTGTGAGGATTACTTCGCACTTAAAAAGTCGATTCTTTGTGAGCTGCTTTTAGCCAATAAAATTTCATAGAATGATACAAATATGGACTGTTGGAGAGGCTGCCATCAACATAATCGTATTCATTAAAAAAGTTGTGAAGTAATGCACAAAAAGCGTCGCGTGTAATACTATTACTTGCATGACACGAAAATGCGTATGAAAAAGCTCATTAATGTGCGAGCGCGTTGATGAAATTATCGCCGTCTTATATATATATATATATATATATATATATATATATATATATATATATATATATATATATATATATATATATATATATATATATATATTCCGGCTGAAGTTATGTTTGACCCTTACCCCCCAACTCGTGAAAGAGTTGGTACGCCACTGAACAAGCCCTCTAGCGTTACTGAAGAAACAATCGATGATTGACAAAGTTTAGTACAGCAGCGGGAGTTCTTAAAATCGCGTTAAGCAGGAAAAGTGACGAGGCCAAAAGCCTCATCAAGGTGGGGTATTAGTCCGGCTTCAAGTCCACTTCATTATAAATATCTTTCAGGGGAACAGCCATTCTTATAAAATGTGTGCAAGAAGAAATGGTGGGTTCTGCGTTCCGCTCTTTTGTATGTGCTTTGGATACAGCGAAGATAACTTCATCTGCTTGAAAATGCAGTGAAAGTAACTTTCATGCTTTACTGACACATGTGTCCTGTATAAATGGTTCACAATGCAACGTGAAACGTTGCCGTAACAATGCGTTGTACAAGCGTATATTGCCATGGGGTATCATAACAACTTCGTGGTTCAAAGCCGGTCTCTCACTTCAAAAGGCACACATGTTACTGCGCCTATAACGTTTAGGCCACGTAGTGGGTGCATAGGAAGTTCGAAAAGATTTCATGCACGAAGTCTTAAAAGTACGTACTAGGTACAGGAAATTGCTATCGCGTTCGACTGTTTGAGCTGTTTAAAATGAATCTTAAGGGCGCCCCCCTCCCATTTTTTTTTTGCTCTGTATGCCATGGCAAAAAAAAAATCGAGGGGGTCGGGGCTGGGCCAGGTTCGCTACCCTTTGGCTACGCCATTGTTACAGATTTTATGCCCACACTCAAGGACAAGCATGCTCTTTAAATGTGGCATAATTTGCAAACCTTGTACTCGCTATATAGACAAACGCTGCTTGCGGTCATCGCTGCACGCTAAGTGACGCAAACCACCGCCGCTCAACCTCGAATGGTTCCCCGCCGCGGTGGTCTAGTGGCTAAGGTACTCGGCCGCTGACCCGCAGGTCGCGGGATCAAATCCCGTCTACGGCGTCTGCATTTTCGGTGGAGGCACAAATGTTTTAGGCCCGTGTGTTCAGATTTGCGTGCACGTTAAAGAACCCCGGGTGGTCGAAACTTCCGGAGCCCTCCACTACGGCGTCTCCATAATCATATGCGGTTTTGGGACGTTAAACCCCACATATCATCAACTTCGGATAGTTGAATGGTGGTTTGTTAATTGTTTGAGGTGCTTTGTGGTTGCGGTGTTGGTACGGCATCCCGTATATAGCCCCGAGCAGGCAATTCTCAAGCCGCAGATCGTAGAGCATACGCGAAGCTCGGCACAACATTTCGCTGAACTCTCGGCCACTATACTACGCAGTACAAGAAGAAGACGTGGTAAAGTGAACACTTTTTTTTATTTTCCAAATTTACCTGTCTCAAGAGAGTTCCCTGCGATATATTTTGCACAGTGCATTAATGCGCGTGTTAGAACAGTGTACACACCGTCTTGACATAGAATGTAACACAATGAAATCGTTCTAAATCTTCGCAATGCACAGGAAGCCGTGTTAGCAAGCATGGTAAATTTAGAGGATAGAGAAAAATAGTATATTTGTATGAATAATTTATATCATTTCGCGATCACTAAAGAAATAGATGCTGTTGCGGCGAGGACGAGAGAAACAGTGTGTTAGAAGCGCTGGTACACTCTGGTCCGCTTTTGCATTGGGCATACAGGAAAGTGGGAAAGGGTGTTAAATATGACAGTGGGGAAGAATAGAGACAGTCGTTTACCTAATATTTTTCTTATATGACCGCAGCCTTGCGCATGGTGATGATGACGATAATGATGATGATGATGATAAATAATTTATGCATAGCGCTACAAGTGCGAGGAAGTGATCCTAAACCCGGGAATGTGCACTTGCGGCGGGAAGAAGCGAAAGTAATGAAGAAAACAGCCGTCAGTGAACAAACCTGCGCTACTGTTTGGCGTGATATAACAACTGACGTGTCTTCACGTTTTTAACAACAAAAAGAAATTATATTAGTGGAGTGCAGGGTCAGCTTGAATAGCGGTAATTTATATTTTTTTAGTGAAACGATTAGGATGAGTGCTAACAGAAAAAGCAGTGAGAAGTATTCCCGAACAAGACGTTTAATCAGCTCGATGCTCATGTCGGCTTTGCCATTGCTAAGTAACTCACACAGTTCAGGCGATCCGTAAAGTAGGGTTACTTTCAAATGCCTTGTTTTACTCTGTACATTCTTTTTGAGGATTATCTATAGTAGTTAGATGCACGCTAATGTTGCGAACGAGGCACAATTCGTGACTTGGGTTATCGATCGGCATTGGCCACTGACGAGGGTGGCTCGGCGACCTGTGATTGGCTCCGAGGAGAGGTCACTCACGTGGAACGCTGTAACCGCGGTGTATTTTTCTTCCACCGTGATTGTGACAAATACACGAGCAACGAACCAACAAAAACAACACAGAAGATGATGTCGGTAGCAGCAGCACCAGGAGAATGTAACGCGTGAAAACAAAAGGATAACAGCAAACGTTTATGCAAGTGGTGGTGCCTCCTTGACGCCGCCTTGTCGCCTTCAGCGTGAACAAGCGTTACACGTTTAAAATAAAAGGTCGATTAAGGACGAAGCAGCGTTTCTAGAGGTTCTAAAAACGTCAGACAGACTGCAGAAAGCATAACAAAACAAGAAAACGACGAAATATTCGGTGACACGAAAAAGGCGAACCGTTTAGCTCAGATGTATGCTCGGCGACAGTGTTCGCGCTGTGTGCCGACGCGTGTCGTTGTGTGCCCGAGGCGTTTTGGGGTGCAGGGAATAGTTGTTTGTCAGAAGACGTTGTGCTTGCTAGGAGAAGAATGCTGGAGAGAGCAGGTTTCTACCAAAAGCATAAAGGCAGGAACCAGGCTTCTCTGTGCTTAAACTAGCACGAGAAGAAAAGAAATAACAGTGAACAAACATATAAAATAAGAGTAGTTCCTGAAGAAAAAAATTGCGATTGTAAACAAGTTCCGAGGAATCGATGCCCGTTTACGGTAGACGGTTTCTTTGGGACGGACAGATTTCGGCTGGGAGAAGAGACGAGGATGCACGTTGAAATTGGCGGTCTCTATTTTTGTGTTCATCCATCAACGAACCTGTCTATCATCGCGGCGTAAAAACAGTGCTAAGACGGGGCGGCGGCTTAATCAGAGCACGGCGTTGATAAATCACCCGACTTTCTCACCTGTGCATTACTCCTTTGATGTCCCTCCCTGTTCGCGACAGCGGTATATATATGACAGAAAAAGCAAGTGCTTTTTCTGCTTTCCTCCACGATGCAAGCTAAAAAAAACAACAACAAAAAGAGACAACCCTTTGACGTCCTTTTTTTTTATCTGTCCTGATCGAGTTGCCAGGGAAGGCGCTGTAATTAAAAAATACACGCATTTTCTTTGGAGATCAATATAATCTCCTCAAAGACTCGTGGCACCCAAAAAAGTGTCGCACACGCTTTATATATATATATATATATATATATATATATATATATATATATATATATATATATATATAAATATATATATATATATATATATATATATATATATATATATATCTCACATAATAAGTATGCGGAGCATTACTTACTGCCTTTGTTGTAATTGAGTGCTTCGACAGGGACACGTGCGGTTGCCGCTGCTGTTTGTTGCTGAATCCTTCTTTATCAAAAAAAGAGCCTTTATTATTATGGCGGTGATGAACTCGTACACGCAACAAGACAGCAGGAGGTAAGGCAATCGTACCGCCATGATGTCGTTGACGATATTTAAACGGCGCAGGTAAAGCCCGGGCTTGTTGTGGTAGAAAGAAAAACGAACTTTATTCGCATGCTTGAATAAAATAGCACTGGGAGTAAAGATACTAGTGACGGACAAACACAGGGCACTGCAGTGAACGATTTGCGTCCTTGGGGCTTTTCAGATGTCCCTGTTCACCGTGCGTGACTTTCTTCGACGATATTTATTTATTTATTTATTTATTTATTTAAATATTTATTTATTTATTTATTTATTTATTTATTATACCCTCAGCGTTTTCGCAATACAAAGGGGAGGGGCATGTTACATGTCAAAAATGGGAAACAACACTTGATAAATATATACAAGAACGAAATTTCAATAATTGGCAGGATGATACAGAAATACGTTATATATAAGCTACGTCAACAAAGACAACGTAGCAGTAGTGATAATGCAGGTAGTACATGTTCAAGAACTAGGCAAAGAACAGCAAACAATCTCCCCAAGAAACAGCAAAACAACAAAAGAGGACACACACACACGCACACACACAAACACGTATATATATATATATATATATATATATATATATATATATATATATATATATATTCGTAGCGTTGCATATAGTCAAGTAGATCTCCGTGAGCGGTCACAACGTGGTTTATTTCGACGTTTCGGCCTAGAGTCTGACCTTCACCAGGCGTAGAGCCACGTCTTCTTCATCCGGATCAAGGCCAGACTCTAGGCCGAAACGTCGAAATAAACCACGTTGTGACCGCTCACGGAGGATCTACTTGACTATATATATATATATATATATATATATATATATATATATATATATATATATATATATATATATATATATATATATATATATATATATATATATATATATATATATATGTATATATATATATATATATATATATCATCAGCCTGACTACGTCCACTGCAGGACAAAGGCCTCTCCAATGTTCCGCCAGTTAACCCGGTCCTGTGCTTGCTGCTGCCAAATTTTACCCGCAAACTTCTTAATCTCATCTGCCCACCTAACCTTCTGTCTCCCCCTTACCCGCTTTTCTTCTCTGAGAATCCAGTTAGTTACCCTTAACGACCAGCGGTTATCCTGTCTACGCGCTACATGCCCAGCCCATGTCCATTTCTTCTTCTTAATTTCAGCTATGATATCCTTAACCCCCGTTTGTTCCCTAATCCACTCTGCTCTCTTCTTGTCTCTTAAGGTTACACTTACCATTTTTCTTTCCATTGCTCGCTGCGTCGTCCTCAATTTAAGCTGAACCCTCTTTGTAAGTCTCCAGGTTTCTGCTCCGTAGGTAAGTACCGGCAAGATACAGCTGTTATATACCTTTCTCTTGAGGGATAGTGGCAATCTACCTGTCATAATTTGAGAGTGCTTGCCAAATGTGCTCCACCCCATTCTTATTCTTCTAGTTACTTCAATCTCGTGGTTCGGCTCCGCGGTTATTACCTGCCCTAAGTAGACATAGTCTTTTACAACTTGAAGTGCACTATTACCTATCTCGAAGCGCTGCTCTTTTCCGAGGTTGTTGCACATTACTTTCGTTTTCTGCAGATTCATTTTAAGACCTACCTTTCTGCTCTCCCTGTCTAACTCTGTATTCATGAGTTGCGATTCGTCCCCTGAGTTACTCAGCAATGCAATGTCATCGGCGAAGCGCAGGTTACTAAGGTACTCTCCATTAACTCTTATCCCTAACTGTTCCCATTCTAGGCTCCTGAAAACCTCCTGTAAGCACGCGTTCAATTGCATTGGGGACATTGTGTGCCCCTGCCTTACACCCTTCTTGATTGGTATTCTGTTGCTTTCTTTATGAAGCACTATGGTAGCAGTTGATCCCCTGTAGATTTCTTCCAGGATGTTTATATATACTTCATCGACGCCCTGATTCCGCAGTGTCTGCATGAGGGCTGATATTTCTACTGAGTCAAACGCCTTCTCGTAATCTGTGAAGACTATGTATAGTGGTTGGTTATATTCTGAGAATTTTTCTATTACCTGATTGATAGTATGAATGTGGTCGATTGTTGAGTAGCCTGTTCGAAATACTGCTTGTTCCTTTGGTTGATTGAATTCTAATGTTTTCTTTACTCTGTTAGCAATTACTTTTGTAAATAGCTTGTATACTACAGAGAGCAAGCTCATCGGCCAGGAATTATTCAAGTCCTTGTCATCTCTTTTCTTATGTATTAAGATGATGTTAGCGTTCTTCCAAGACTCTGGTACTCTTCCCGTCAGGAGGCACCTCGTAAACAGGGTGGCTAGTTTTTCTAACACAATCTGTCCTCCATCTTTCAGCAGATCTGATGTTACCTGATTCTCACCAGCAGCTTTTTCTCTTTGCATGCTCTCCAAAGTTTTTCTGAGTTCTTCTATCATTACTGGTGGGGTGTCATCTGGGTTACTGCTAGTTCTTATAGTAATAAGGTCGTGGTTGTCCCGGCTACTGTACAGATCTCTGTAAAACTCCTCCGCTATTTTAACTATCCTATCCATATTTGAAGTTATTTTGCCTTCTTTGTCCCTTAGTGCATACATCCGATTTTTGCCTGCCCCAAGTTTCCTCTTCACTCCTTTGACGTTTTTTCCGTTTTTTTAGAGCGTGTTCAATTCTCTCCATGTTATACCTTCTTACGTCGGATACCTCACGCCTATTAATAAACTTCGAAAGCTCTGCCAGTTCTATTTTGTCTGTTGTACTTGAGACTTTCATGATTTGACGCTTCTTAATGAGATTCTTCGTTTCCTGGGAAAGCTTGCCAGTGTCCTGTCTGACTACCCTTCCTCTTACTTCCACTGCACACTCCATAATGATACTCGTCAGATTATCATTCATTGTATCTATGCTAAGGTTGGTTTCCTCACTAAGAGCCGAGTACCTGTTCTGAAGCGAGACTCTGAATTTCTGCACTTTCCCTCTCAGTGCTAGCTCATTGATATATATATATATATATATATATATATATATATATATATATATATATATATATATATATATATATATATATATATATATATATATATATATATATATATATATAACACGAAGCAGAAATGAAGTAGCGCCAAACATGTTTTGTAAAAAAAAAACACCTTAAAACGTGATGTGTCGGTGATTGCGGCAGCTGATCGTGCGAGCATACTTCATTGAGATGAAGGTCTTGGAATAAAAGCGTGCAAATGGGTTGTGGTGCCGCATTGAGGAACATAAACTTTTTGTGGATGATCGATTCTGGATAGTGTGGATGAGGGGGGTTTATCAAAACGTTCACGAAGGCTATTGTTATGATAATAAAGCTTATGAAAGAGGCTAAGCCGGCCTATTTTACGCCGAAGGGTGAGTTCAGGAAGGTTGAGCTGAGATTTTATTAGTGTAACAATAGCCGTGCGGGTATAACTGGACGAGATAAAGCGAACTGAACGATTCTGGACTGCTTCCCATTCATGTGTTAGTGTAGTGCCACCAGGATCCCACATGGATGATGCGTATTCAAGCGATGGACGAATGTAGGTACTGTAAATGTAGTTACTATTGTGCTAATTTGCGCCATAGCATCAAGTGCAAAAGCGGAAACGGGTACTGTTCTCGTATGTGCCTCATCGAAGATTATGGGACTTCGCATACTTTCTGACGTGTCGCCCCAGGGCTCATTCAATCTGCGTGATACCCATTTCAATATCATCATCATCATACTGACTACAGCCACTGCAGGACCAAGGCCTCTCCCACGCATGTTCCGTCAGTCAACTCGGTCTTGTGCTTGCTGGAGCCACGTTATACCAGCAAACCTTCTAATCTTATCTGCCCACCTGAGTGCCTGTTTTCCCCTCACTCATTTACTTTTTCTTGGAATCCAGTGTGTGATCCTTTATGACGAGCGGTTATCTTCCCTCCGCGCTACGTGTCCTGCCCATGACCATTTCTCCTTCTTCTTTTCGACTATGATGTCCATACAACCCGTTTATTCCCTGACCCACTCAGACCTCTTTCTGTCCCTTAGAGACAAGAAGAGAGCACAGTGAGTCATTATAGTCGTTTCAATATAGTCTTGCTTTAAAAAGGTCTTGATTTGGTCAGTCGTCCTACATGTTATGTGTGCCCATTTCACAATTGAGAAATTATACTTTGTTTTCTATTTATACAATGTACGCAGCTGAGTTGTACGGAAATGCCATATAAGGTCTACTTGTAAATATAATTTAGTGCAACGCAGAACTTCATCGCAGCTCCAAACGAATGTTAGATGAAGAGTCCGATGTTAGAGCATCGGCCGCGTTATGCGAAGGTCGCAGGTACGGTCTCTGCTGGCGGCAAGTTGTCTTTTCATCCACCATTCCTTCTTCGCATTTACATCGCAATTACTTCTAGCAACATCGCTTATAATTTAGTTGGCATCATTTTAAGTTAGTTCCTAATTATAAGAATTGGGAACTACATTCAAGTTCGGCTTTCTTGGACTTCAGTGCACCCTCTGGAAGTGTTTCTCAGCCTTTTGAGACATCCCCTACAAAACAAACCAATTTTAAGTGAACTTGATGCTGAACTGTTCTTTGTGTGCTTGTTTTAGGCAGAAATTTTCTTTTCCTTGTCAACTACCGGCCTTTCTGCTCCCCCTTTTTTTTATTGTAGTGTAGGCAACAGAGTTATGCATATACTCTCCAAGCATTGCCCTTATTGCCATCTGCTTTGCTTCTGACCTTAAAAACGTGGGCTCGATGGTGACCGCCACGGTCGCATTTCGATGGCGGAAAAACGCAAAATATCTGTGCACTAGTGACGTCAGCGCACGTCAAGAAACTCCAGGTGACCGGAATTACACGGGGACTCAAACAAGACATTTCCGTAGCCTTAGTCGCTTGGGAACGTTAAACAAAATAAGCCAAACCTTACGTCACCTTCTCTCTGAATGTTACACCGCCCAGCCCTGGTCAGAGAATGCACATGTACGACTGCTCTGGCTGCGATGTTCCTTCAGCCCCGCCGGGGTGGTCTAGCGGCTAAGGTACTCGGCTGCTGACCGCAGGTCGCGGGATCGAATACCGGCTGCTGCGGCTGCATTTTCGATGGAGGCGAAATCGCTGTAGGCCCGTGTGCTCAGATGGGTGCACGTTAAAAGAACCCCAGGTGGCCAAAATTTCCGGAGCTCTCCTCTACGGCGTCTCTCATAATCATAAGACGGCGTTGGGACGTTAAACCACACATATCATCGTCATGTTCTTCCTTCATTTTAGCGCTTGCTTTGATCAACTCTTCGCAGAAACTTTACGTCTTGAATCACATTAAACGGGCTCGATCGATTCTGCTCATTGCGACAACGCTGTTTCAGGTCATAATCATCACGGCCATGCTTCCATTAGCGTTGAAGTTTCTCTCGTACTTCTGCGAGTCTTCCCAAAAAAAGACCTTCGCCCCTAATTTAAGCTCCGTCTCCTAGGAAACATCCCTCGGTTCTTTTCAGGAGGATCCTGATGACCGGATCGAGTTGATTTGTGCGCTCTCGTCTCGGCGATGGAAATGAGGTATTTTCTCCGGTGCTGCGCCCCCGTCCGCTTGCGTAACGTGCAAATCCCTTCTGCGGACATTACCGATGGCCTTGGCAAACAGGGGGTCCCGTACGAATCGATTCCGACTGACCCGTCGTTCTTATGCTGCCATTCTATCCAAATGCTATTCGATGATAACGTCCCGTCTCGGCCCTTCTAAAGACGCCACGTCTCAGAGAAGCCCGTATTTGAGCAGCGCCTCAGTCAGCTTGCATGAAAAAAAGGTTTGGACCAAGGAGCATCCAATCTCGCCGTGACTAAGGCGTCGCCCATCTCCCGCGCCTAAAACTAGCACGATTGGGCGCCGTCTTACTCCGCGAATTGCGAGTCTAAACCCTCTCTCTGTCGAGAGCTGTGACGTTAAGTGCGTCACGTCGTCTGCTCGAGGCAGATTGCACCCTAGTCGGGGGCGCCAAACGACCAGCCGATTCGGGAGCTGGCGCTCTGGTCGCTAATTGCTCTTCGCAATTTGCGCGTTGGTTTGCGTTTTTTTTTTTTTTTTACGATTTCAGGAGCGCCCTCCGCAGTGACCCGGTCTTTCTGTTTCCAGTCTCCCGTAAGCAAGAAATAAAAAAAAAAGAGAATGACCCTCGCTTTGTTTTTGTCGGGTGATAGGTGTTTACTCGAGGGTCGTTGGTGATGCTGAAAGCCGTTCGCCGAATAAGTGCCGTGAATGGGAAAACGTGGCTCGTTAGGGCGGCATTGATTACGCTGGGAGAGTCGGAAGCGCCGAATGGCGGTGCGCGCATTTGAAGATTGCGGTGCGCGCTGGCCGTTGCTCCATCGTAGCCGTTCTCGTAGGAGTCTTTTCAGTATTGTAGATGACGCGGCCTTAACGTAGACTTAGTTTGTTTCATGGGAGTTTGACGTACACTGACTTCGCTTCATGCATGATCATGACGTTGACTTGGTTCTATCGTCTTTTGAGTATGTACGCTCGTGAGTGTGTCTTTATGTGTGCGTGTATATGTACACGTGGAAAACATGAAAATGTCGGGAGGGGGGGGGGATTTCATAGCATATACAGTAACTGTAGGACGCCCTAAACCTGCTCTTATCCGCCAATGGTAGGGCAACTAAACAAGTAGAGCGTATAACGGATGCATTTCACGGCTAATATACAACATTTTCAGATAACTGAAAGATTGTTCGTGCGACAAGGGTGGGCTATTTTTCTGTTCTCAGTGTACATAACGTGTGCTGCGAAGATATAGAAAGCAGGTGCGCCATAAAAAAAGGTGTCGGTGGTCGGAACAGCCACCTTTTAGAACTGTTCAGACTTACAGTACCGTCGTTTGTAGACCACGCGAAACTTGCGAGGAGGGAGAGACGGGGAATCCAAGAGAGAAGAAAAGCCGAGTATACTTCTACAACGCAACGGTACGCAGGAGAGGTGGAGGAGAGTGCATGCATAGTAAAGCATAGCATAGCATAGGAAGAGAATAAGAATGTGACAGCAGGAGCAAAGAAAAGATGAGGGGTAGCGTAAAGCATAGCATAGCCATGGATGGTTTATACAGTGCAGAAAGGAGAGGGGGCGATGCAAGGATCAGGAGGAGAGATGTGTGAGTGAGGAGGATAGAAAGGACAAGGGGGCAGGGTAAAGCATATATTAGCCATCTGTTGTAAAGTATGGCAATGGGTGGAACGAAGGGGGATGTGAGGGTGAGAATGATTGAATGTAGCATAGTATATACATGTATAGTATAGGTGTGGCAAAGGAAACACAGGGTCAGGAGGAGCAAAAGGACAAAGAGGATGATAAAGCATAGCGTAGTCTTGTATGGTACAGTCTCCTTTAGTACACCACTGCGGGGATGGGAAGAGAAGTGACGGTTAGAGTAAGAGAAAGGGGTGGGAAACGCCACCATGCAGCACAGCTACTTCGTCAGCCATTGCACCACTGGTGCGTATGGGCTGTAGACAACGAAGAGGAGACCCAGACCCGTTCGTCTGGCTACATTGAAGGTAACATATATCAACTGAGTGAGCCAGCGCTCGTGGCTGTCGCCCGCGCCTCTTATTCCCCCTGTATTTGTAACAGGTGCCGCATTTCTTCATCAAGTGGGTCATAATGAAACGGCCTTAAGGATGTCTCGCATGCACGCTATAGCTCGTTCTCATTTCGCCTGGGACGCACGTGCTCCACCACCTAGAAGTCACGTCTGTGTATTGTTCCGCAATGCCTCGACGGTTAATAACGGGGCTGGTAGACGGCGTGCTATTATAATTCAGAATTATTATTACGTATTCCAAGTCACTTTAGCAATTAACAAATCTTAATTTTACATGATAGGTTAAGAATCGCAGTTCCTTTTGAACAATGCACTTGAGTAGAAGCACCCCCGATGGTGCGACTTGAGCCGCAACATTATTAACAGTTACTTGATCGGAGACAGCTCAAAATGTGAGGAATTCATCTGCTATTTCACTGAACAAGCTAACTTGGAGTGAGAGTATAGTGAAAAAGAAGGAAACGGGCGCTAAGAGAGTACTGAAGTTTCTAACGCACGAAAAAGCACATGGACAGATGAACATGGGACAGGCTTTACTTGCAACAATGTTTATTTCAGAAAGAGCTAATCGTTTATATAGGCAACATCGCTTTTGAATCATTATGATTTCAAGACAGAGAGCTTAGCCAGTTTTTAGAGTGGGTGGCCACCCTGCAGTGGGAAAAGTGAAATGAAAAAAAAAGTCCGCTTTTTGCTTACAGGAGAAACTTGGTGTAACAAGACCTGCTAACGAAGAATAAAGCGATTGTCAAAAAAAAAAAAACGCAAATATCTTCGCAAGTTTTTTTTTGGTTTGCGTTAACTTGTATCTCTACCTCTTATAACGATACACTGAACATAATTACGTCAATTTCGTTCTTTAGTAGCAATATTTTCCTTCTGAGCCGTCGTTTTAACTATTTAATCTAAATAAGAAACTAATTTACTTTGTTACAGCGAGATTGTACTGTACATTATATATATAATACTCGCTGATGTGTCCTTCCTTTTTCTTTTTACCGCTTACAGGAGATCAATCATTGCGGTGTCTGATAAAAGTCTTCGAAGGACGGCAGGCACGCCTTCGAGTTCCGTCCCATTCCCGTCGTCGTTTTTGACCGACGGGTGAGCATCGCCGGCGCGGCCTCGACCGCGTCGCCCATTGGGCCTCTGCCGCCAGTCCGTCCTTAGTAGCGCAGCCGTGGCGGCGGTAACGCTGTCGGGCTGTCCGCACTGCTGCATGGACGAGGGCCGCTTCTGCGTCCTCTCGGCCTACGACATGAACGGCCTGCCTTCCTCCCTGGATACCAGGGGAGGTGGCACGGCTGGCACGAACGCCGCGACCGCCACCACGACTCCTGGTGGCGTTGTCACCACCACCTGCACGGGCTCGACGGGAGGAGGCGACGCCGACCTGGCTTCCAGCTCCACGAGGACAAGATCTGTGTGTGCCAGGGCGTGCTCCTCCTTCTCCAGGCTCGGGCGGTGGTGAGTATTACGCCAAACCTCTATGCTTTCCGGTGAAGCAGTGTTACCTAAAGTGCCAGTCAGCAGGCTCCGGAACACGCAGGATAAGGTCGCGCATTTTTGCTGTGCGTGACCAACCTCCTTCAACGCGCAGTGACGCCAACTCGGCGATCGGCGACGTGACGTAGCACGCAGCTCGTCGATTGGTCTAAACCAGGTATCAATAAGAGTAATTTAGTCAACGTCGCCGATCGCCGAGTTGACGTCACTGCGTGTGGAAGAAGGTTGGTCACGCGCAGGAAAAATGCGCGAGATTTTCCTGCACGTTACGGAGCCTGTTGACTGGCCCTTTAAAGAAATGCCCCCACCTCCCCAAAAGGAATCCTGACGAACTGCGAATGCATTTCTTGCGCCGAGAGAGAGAGAGAGAGTACTGTTGCCGTCAGACATTTGCCTTCCCCGACTTCTGCCATCGGCTTGAGAAGCGCCCAGCCAGCGAACGGTCGAAAGTTAGGAGCGAGCGGACGAGAGAGTGGGGCGCCAGCGTTCTTGGCTCGGCGTGGGCGTTTCACACGGCGTCTCGAGCACAAATTTCAGGATGTTCTTGTGAGGCGGCCAGTCAGCAAATGGCCGAGAGGGAGGCGCGAGTGGACGGAAGAGTGGGGCGCAGGGAGGAGAGAGAGCGAACGTTGAGAGGAGCGGCAAAACACTGTACCTACCTTCGCCTACACTCTTTCACTCCACATGCTTCGGTTGATTGGGGCGAGGATAACCGCGTGCGCCCGCAGGTGCTGATATAGGAGAGGGAGTGAGAGCAGAGAGATAACACCCTCCGTCGCGCGGACACCAACGCTGACAACGCCGGATGCTGGACATAGCCTGACTAAGTAATGCATTTGCGTTTAAAAAACCGCCAGGTCATGGCGAAACGCTAGCACATGTCATAGCAGAAGCTGGAAGAGTGGCCTTTCAGAGCCCTTTTAAGCATTTATTGAATAACTGCTACAAGCACACTTTCAAGGTACCCACTACGCCATTGATCATCACAGTATTCGCGTAGCAGGGAGGCATTCAGTATGCCATCCTTTGTCATTCTTCCGAGAAGCGTGGTACCCGCTACACACGAGAGAAGAACTGTGTGCATTTTTTATGCTGTCGCTGTCAACGGTGAAGAATTGTGCCAGAAGCGTTTGTAATGAGTTAGAACATTTGATGACCCACTCGTTACGCAATTCGCATTGTATGATGCCTGGTTGTCCTTTGGCTGTTCTAAAACGCTTTATTACACATACGAAAAATCCCTAAACAGGGGTCTAATCGAGCCAATGTTTAGACAAGCGGAATTCTCTTCATCAAGGCTAGAACAGAAATGATTTCTTTAGTGCTAGCGTGTTTACGCTTCGTGCCCTTTCCTCCATCTTATCAAAGGAGGAGCAACATTAGATATGGTGGTGTGAGAAAGTGTGGAAGGGGGGATCGCGGTGACGATTTTCATGTATAAAAAAAGGAGCAGGTATTCCGTGAACAAAAAAAAAACGAAGTGTTGGGTAGGTAAGCATATACATGTATCGCAGAGTCTAAGTTGTCGACCCGGTTTCCAGAAATCAGCAATGGCAGGATTGAATTTTCTAGATGAAGAGCTTATCTCGCAGTGGTTTTATTTGTGTATGTACTATATCGAGTGAATTCCAGCATTTCTGAATTTGAAGAACATGATAATGCATAAAAAAGTAGTGTAGTTCTAATGCCCAAATAACACTTTGCTCGCTCCCTTCCAAGATGCAAGACTTGTAAACACCTACAAGACGACATCGTAGTTAAAAGTTCCAGAAGTGATTCTGTTCACCTTATATATTGTCACGTGCTACAAAAGGTCTTCAACTAGGAAGAACTGAGCCGGCGGGGAGACGCACCGAAAACTGGCAAGATAGCTGCTTCACTAACAAACAACTAGCCAGAGCACGCGCTGCCCCAGAACATCGTCTTTCATTCTCGCGGGCAGTCATGGCTTGTGCTCGCCGTAACTAGCGGCCAAGTGGCATTATTCACTCTCTGAGAAAAAAAAAGCATCACTCTGATGCTCGGAAAGTACAAAGGCAAAGTCGGGGCGAACCAACAGAAAATACGCGCATACATAAAAACAGCGATATGGTTCATGCGCAGTCGCAATACCGCGTGAAGTAGGACTTCAGGCGCACCACGTGGACAATCTCTGAGGAGTGCCTTCGCCGTCGTGGCGAGAAGGCGCCGTCAGGGACTACGTCGTAGTTCACATCGCTCACGCGTCGCAAGACTTTGTATGGTCTGAAGTAGCGACTGAGCAGTTTTTCTGACAATCCCTGGCATCGGACTGGAGTCCACACCCAAACTTGACCGCCTGGATGGTATTCAACTTGTCGATGGCGAGCGTTGTAGCTGCATGCGTCTGTACTCTGCTGGCGTGTAATGTGTAGGCGTGCTAACTGGCGTGCTTTTTAGGCGTACTGGGTAAGCTGCACAGCATCAGGAGTGATCAAAGCATCGCATCCAGCATGGTATGGACCTCACGTCCATAGACAAGACGGAAAGGCGTGAATCGCGTAGTTTCCTGGACGGTAGTATTGTACACGAATGTGACGTACGGTAGCACCTGGTCCCAGGTCTTATGCTGAACATCTACGTACATAGATAACATGTCAGCGATGGTCTTGTTCAGTCGCTCTGTCAAGCCGTTGCTCTGCGGATGATATGCCGTGGTCTTGCGATGGCTCGTGTAGCTGAGCTTGAATACGTCATTAATGAGCTGGGCCGTGAATGCTGTTCCTCTGTCTGTGATTATGCATGACGGGGTGCCATGTCGAAGAACAATCTGGTCCATAAAGAATTGGGCGACGTCGGAAGCAGTAGCGCGTTGTAGTGCCTTTGTTTCGGCGTACTTCGTCAAATAGTCGGTGGCTACTACGATCCACTTGTTGCCGGCAGATGATAGCGGAAAGGGCCCCAGTAAATCAATTCCTATTAGATCAAATGGCGCTCTGGGTGGTTCTATTGGTTGAAGAAGCCCCGCGGGCTTTAGTGGCGGGGATTTGCGGCGTTGACATTCCCGGCAGCTTTTCACGTATCGCTTAACTGATGCAGAAAGCTTAGGCCAGTAGTATGCTTGTCGAACTCGAGCGAGAGTTCCAGAGGAACCTAAGTGACCAGATGTGGGCTCATCGTGGCAGGCAAGAAGAATGTCGTCACGCATGCTAGTTGGTACGACTAGAAGATAGGTTCTCTCATTGCCGTTGGAGTTTTTCTTATACAGGACCCTATCTCGCAGACAGAACGATGACAGACTTCGAGAAATACATCGAGGTATGGACGAGTTGCGTCCTTCAACGTTTTCGATAACTGCTCGAGTTTCATCGTCCGCACGCTGTCGTGTAATCAGATCTGATGCAGTAAGGGCCCCAAGGAAACCATCGTCATCCTCGGTGTCGTGGCCACAAACTTCGACAGGAGCACGGGATAATGAATCAGCATCTTAGTGCTTGTGGCCCGATTTGTAAGCGATTGTGAAATCGTATTCCTGCAGAGGAAGACTCCATCGTGCCAATCGCCCACACGGGTCCCATAGGTTGGCTAACCAGCACAACGAATGATGGTCGGTCACTACCTTGAAGTGGCGTCTGTAAAGGTAAGGCCTAAATTTTATCGTGGCCCATACAACAGCGAGGCACTCTTTCTCTGACGTGCAGTAGTTGACCTCGGCGCGGGAAAGAGTGCGGCCTGCGTACGCTATCACGCGCTCTGTGCCCTCTTGTTGTTGTACGAAGACAGCACCAAGACCCACGTTGCTTGCGTCAGTATGAATTTCAGTATCAGCGTCTTGGTCAAAGTGAGCGAGGACTGGTGGTGTCTGCAAACGCTCCCGTTGTTCAGAAAGCTGCGTCCTGTTCTTCCTCCCAGACGAATGGAACATCTTCACGAGTGAGTCGACTGAGCGGTTCAGCAATCCTAGAAAAATTGGCTATAAAGCGGCGATAGTACGCGCAGAGCCCTAGAAACTGACGCACTGCCTTCTTATCACGTGGAACAGGAAACTAGGCCACGGCGGTACTTTTGTCAGGGTCTGGTCGAATACCATCCACACTGACAACATGGCCAAGAAACTTAAGTTCCTTGTAACCTAAATGGCATTTTTTGGCTTAAGTGTCAGGTTAGCACAGCGGAGCGCTTCCAGCATATTCTGCAGACGCTTCAGGTGCTCCTCAAAGGTGGCAGAAAACACGACAACATCATCGAGTAAACTAAGCACTTGTGCCACTTTAGACCGTTAAGAACAGTGCCCATCATTCTCTGGAATGTCGCAGGTGTAGAACAGAGGCCGAAGGGAAGCACTTTGAAATCCTATAGGCCATCCGGTGTAACGAAGGCGGTTTTTTCACGATCTCGTTCATCAACTTTGATCTGCCAGTAGCGACAATATGTAGTTTTACCGGTACTAGTGAGAGTGTTATTACCTTATTGAATCTTCATATTGTCATAAACAGTACATTGTTGAAACAGGGACACCTGCTATTGTTATATTAAACGCTCATCGTTCGGGCAGGGCAAGGAAATCTCCGAAAGCAGCGGCACAATATTTTAATGTTGTAGGATACGACTTACACGATCTCAAACTCTACATGCTTGAAGCTTTCGGTTCGCAAGAGACAGAAAATATAGAGTCGTACCTTATTCACAGGTTTAATGCACTCCAGCCAGTAGGTATAAACGTCTTTAAAGGGGCTCAATAATTCATTCGGTATGGTACATACACAAAGAAAACCCTTATGAGTTTTCAATTCCAAACCTCAGCTACACGTGAGACGCAGCTACACGTGTTCATCCTTACCTCCCCACCGCTCCCCCCCCCCCCCATTTTTTTTAGTTCACGGAATACGTGTTCATTTTTCACTCATACAATTCTTCATAGCAATCCCCCCCTCCCTCGCTCTCACACACCACCATATCCAATGTTGCCCTTTCTTTGTTAGGATGGAGGAGATGGCGCGATGTGTAGACACGCTAGCGCTGAAGAAATCAGTTCTGTTCTAGCATCGAGGAAGACATGTCCGCATGTAGAAACATTGGCTCGACACAACGCCTGTTTACGGATTTTTCATCGCAAGCTTGTATCTTCCCCTTCCTACCGTTTTTAGGATTATTACTCATAGTTATGCCATTCCTTTCCCGGCATTAAGCCTTCCTGCATTCTCTTTGCTGCAGAGTTTCAAACACCGAAGTTGTGCTCTCATATCGTTTCCTAAGGGCAAGGTTTTCGATAGATTACCTAACTAATGTGAAAAGAAATCGCCTTATGAAAGACTTATTACAGAATGTTTTTCCTGTGCCCCTGTACCGTTCAAAGTATGAAAAATCATATGGTCATGACGTACTAAAGCGAGTGAAAAACATGTGTATACCACCCAATGTGAAAACCTTCTTTTTTGAACTTCATACGGGAACCTTCCCAGTAAAAACGTGGCTTGAAGAGAGAGGGATGTATGTACCATGGGGAAGCAGCTGTCTGCTGAGTAACAAACCTGAAACCATTGAACATGTGTTTATTGATTGTAAGAACGCTATTTTCTTTTGGGACATATTACAGAGGACTTTAAAAAAAGATTTACCTCTTACTCCATATGGAATTCGTTTATTGCCTTGTGATAATTCTGTGCAAAATTTGGATGTTATATTTTTAGTCGGTCTTCATTCGGTTTGGTGTAGTATGCTATCGTACAGACACTGTGATGCGAAAGTTCTATCCGTTATAAGTGTTTCGTGGAAGCTGTTATAAAAGTGCGAGATGTGTATAAAACTACCGACTGTGTTGAAGATGTAATATCTTTGTTCGAAGCGTTATCACGCATGAAACACGTGTGATAGTGATTGTCAGATTAGCTTGACCTGTAGTCAAGAAGGTAATAAAGAAAAAAAACCAATGTGGTGCAGTGGTAGTATAGTGGGCTGGCCTGCAGGAGACCCGGGTTCAAATCCCGTTGTGCCTGTTTTATTTTTCTTATTTTACACAATGGCAGCGGACAACTACGGTGCAAGCTTCGCTTCTGGTGATTTCATTCCAGCTTTCGTTGTAAAAAAGGTTTTGAAAGAAATTAAACAGATCCAGCGGTGAACAATATTGAATTAGGGTAACTGCAGATATGAGCTGTCTGCTAACCCTTGTCAATGTGGGGGTTGGCGGTGGTTGTAACTCAAAGTACGCGGCCCAAACTCCCCCAAAACTGCAGCTAAGTGCGCAGTTTATACTTGAGAAACGCAGTCCATGTCTTCAGAATCACTATCATGGGCCTTTTCTACTTTTTTTTTGTAAATGTAGAATATAAGACCCACAGGAAGATGTTGTTGCCCTAAAGGGCTTATATGCAGCCGCGCGGCGATGGCCAGTGCGTAAATGCTTCCGGAATGTTCGTGAAATTGCTATCGCAATAAAAGCCGGCAGGTGCCGGTGACCCTGGGAATAAAATGCAGTACTTCCGGCGTAGAAAGTGGGTGACCTAACTACTTGACCGGAAGGTTGGTGCATGCTGGCAGGCGCGTCTTCTCTTTTCCAGCAGCCGTCAATCTTATACGAACGCACCGCAAGTACGAGCCTATCTATGCGGTTTTCCGAGCTGGAGAACAGCTTCAAAATTGTTAAGTTTATGGCGCCGGGGCTCACTCTTATCAGCCTGTTCCTGTAGAGCAAAGGTTGCCCCAACTCCCTGGCGGGGAAGTGATTGTATGCCTCGGCTGAAAAAAAGCGTGCAGTGCATCTTGAGTTAAGATCATCATCACGCTCAGGAAGCAGCCTTATTTCGTCCCAGAAAACGTCCACCTTTCGGGACGTGTCACTGGTGAGGAAGTTAAGCTACCGAATCTCTAATGACACTAGTAATGTCGTTACTTCCTGCGTAAGCTACTTTATCAAGCCGTGATGATACGATTGTGTAATTCTTGTGCTTATTGTTTGGAACGTTTCTAAAGCTCTTTATTTTGCAATTTATACCTTTGCGTTAATCTGTGAAAAGCAGCGGTCTCAACCCGAGCTAGTAAAAAAAAATTGAAAAATGTTGTGCAAGTTGAAAGCAGTTCAGTTGACTCTACTTAAAACTGAAACACACACACATACAAATAAAAAAATTATTAGTCTTCCTTCCTCCAATCAGAGAGCTAAGATGAGGTTACAATAACTAGACCCATTTTAAGGCAGTGCTTACTGCGATTTCGATCTCTAACTATCTACATTACCGCGCAGGAAAACCAACAAAGCTGAATGCACAGACGCCATTGTCATCGTTGTCATCATCGCCTCTTTGATTACACGACAGGACGACGTAATGGGCTAACGCCGCAGAACGTCTTTGATGGCGTCGAGTCAAAGTTTGGACAAATCAACGAGCACTTTAATGTTTGCGTCGCCGGTAAACCACCGTAATAAATTACCACTCACACACAACGGCGCTGCAGTTCTCGATAGGGATCTTTGTAAGAGTCTCATATAGGAGGGCAAAGCACTGCAGCGTTTTCGTGGGAGATAGTTTAGCTGCCGCAGCGGCGCACGCTTCTGAGCGACTAAACGCACGTTTTTTTTTACCGGTTATGACGCATTTCTTATTGTGAGAGAATACACTTGATATTTTTTTATTTACCTTTCTCTTTGCCTTAAAGAAATTTCCTTGGAGCAAAGTTTTTGAGGAGCGGCACCCTTTTCTCTCTTTCGCTGTTTAAACTGCTGCATTACTAAAAAAATATATATATTGAGAGAGAAATATAATAGTCTGAAACGGAATTTATGAACACTTTCCCTTCCGCCTTGTTGAAAAATACGATAGCTGACGACCCGTTTTTAATATTACTTATTCTTTTGAACCCACCTCTAAGGGAACAAAGTGAGAAAGAAAAATAAAAGCATTTTTTCATGGTTGCCTTGTTGTTTCGGTAAAAGAAAAAAAAGAAGCGTTGTGGTGCGTGTTGCCTATGGTGTGATGTCAAAGCCACCCGAGTCGTGGGAGAAATGGATCCCCGGAAGAAATTGTTCTTTCAGTGTATTTTTTATTTGTTTAAACAGGCGCCGAGAAAGATGCTGAGCCAAGGTTTATGGCAGTTACCGGAAGCAGTTGCCGGAATCTGAAACAGAGGAAGGGGGGGGGGGGGGGGAGATTTTTTTTCTTTTTAAGTGAACCGCGTCAGGAGCAGTGAAAAAAAAAAGAGAGATTTTGCAATGGTTTATTGATCGGTTCGAGCGAAGGCACATTTTGCGAAAGACTGACACGAAGGCCACGTTCTGTGGAACGGCGTCACGCGCTGCTTTGATGAGTCTTGCTACGGGCGCGATGCGTGTGTTGGCGAGTGCAGTTTATGCTGAATGTACAGTACTCACGGATTGAAACAGGACACTCGGAGCGTGTGGCCGACGGTACATGTTCCGCTGCTCGTGGGTGCGCGTAGAAACCAATGTGCTGCATCGTGGTATAGAGCTAAGGGGAGAACACCTACGGAGCAGGATTACTCCTTCCGGTCGCCAAATTGTCCGCCTGTAGTTCACCATGTGTACACTGCCAGGGTGGCGCTGCAAGGCTCACGCACATTCGCATGGCAACCGAACTGGCTCGCTGCTGCGCATCACTTTGTTTGCCACGCCATCAGACGACCCTCTCGTTCTGTGTGCTTAGGCGAAGTGATATGTATGCTGTGCAAGTAAAACACAGGATATAGTTAGACATTGCACCTTGATTGCTTTCGTAGATATGATAAGCATGTGTATAAAATAATGGAAAGTTTACTTTTGGTTTCTGCCTCGACAAGAAAGAAAATGAGTGCCAGGCTTGCCTTCATGCAGTATGGAAATAATATCATATATTAGTGTGGTTAGTGCTAACTGTAGCCTATTGTTGAAATAAAGAAAAAAGCAGAAGCTCACTTGTTATTCCCGTGGCCGACAGCTCTAAAAATGCTTACCACGCAGAATAGCTGCACGTACTATTGACTAAGTCAATGCTAAGTCACTGTTTTGATGCTGCACGGATAGAGTCCCATGTCTGTTGCTTTTCTTTTGTGTCGTGACAAAAAGCTTGACAAACTTTATATGCTTTTGTGCAGCCATTTATGTCTATACAAATGCATTTCAGGCGCGACATCTTAGCGGTATCCAATTTCTTACTTGCGCAGCCTACGTGCCCAATCGTTGAAGGGCGCCAGTCGAGAGCATCGTGCACTTGCACCACAATATAAATGGTTCGCACCGTCCACTGAATTCCGGTTGCATGCATACAAAAGCGCGCGAGCCTTGCAGCGCCACGCTGGCAGTGTGCACACGGTGAACTATTGACCGACTATTTAACGACCGGATGAAGTAAGCCTGCTCCGTAGCTGTTCTCGCCTTCACTCTATACCACAATGCAACACCCTGGTTCCGCGAGCACCCACGAGCGGCAGCACATGCACCGGCGGCCACGCGATACGAGTGTCCTGTTTAAATCCGTGAGTACTGTATACGTGCTCAATGCGCTTTACTCACGAGTAACAATACAAGGCTGTAGTCGCGTGACGGCAACCAACACCGGTTTTCTTTATTTTTTTAAGGGAAGCTTTTTTTACGTCGTGGGTAGTATGTCCGTGTCGTAGTCATAGGAGCCA
This sequence comes from Rhipicephalus microplus, assembly GCF_043290135.1. Taxonomy (NCBI): domain Eukaryota; kingdom Metazoa; phylum Arthropoda; class Arachnida; order Ixodida; family Ixodidae; genus Rhipicephalus; species Rhipicephalus microplus. The sequence continues at coordinate 2,294,644 of NW_027464616.1, read as the reverse complement.
CCTCTCCTTTAGTTCAGGTCGAGATTAGGCAAAGTTGTCTGTGATGTGTTGATTCCGCGCCTGAATTTTCTTTTAATTCGAGGGCACACACAGCAACAGAGTTCTCTTGGTGCGTGTGATGGGGGCGGGGTGAAGGGAGGGGAGATTTTATGCGTTGTCTTTTGACCATATTTTCTTCAGGAAGAACACAAGGGGGGGGGGGGGGTGGGGGCGGACGGTTCGTGCCCAAATCGTGCATACATTAGACTTGTCTTTTTTTTCGGACACCTGTGTAATGTGCCTCAATGTTCGCCGCGTTTGAGACGCACAGCTGCGATATGCTGATAACATTTGCCGAAGTTTTTATCAAGCCTGTTTGCATTTTCATATATTGTCAGTCAAGTGTTTGTACACGTTCGTTCATGTACGGTTAAAAAGGAAACCACTTGCACCATGATTTTATTTGCACTGTTCGTAAGTGCCTGACAGGGGCAAGACGGATAGCTTAGTATTTCGAATCCAGTGCGCTACTTTCCCGTACTACGATCATTTTTCTTACCGCTGAACACACAATTATTCGTAAAAACCAAACGCACACTATAGAAGTTGTTTAACTTCGAAAAGGCAATAAGCGCTGCTTCACCACCTCCACCTATCTCCTCTTTCACCTGCAGGTCTCGCTTGTGGTGGTAATATTGTGGTAATTTACCTGCAACGCAAGTGTAAACTATAGAGCGCCCTCCCCCCCCCCCCCCCCGCCTCCTCACTCCACTAGAATTCTCCTATTCAGCGCCGCACTCCTCTTCTAGCCTAACTCATGGATTAGCTGGTTGTAGCAGCAACGCTCGAACAAAAAACAGCCATGACTGACTACAAATAAATTAATTCACTTCAATTAAACATACACGCTCAGGCTGCTGGTGTCGCTCACTTGACCTCGTTTACAAGGTCGTTTTACAACCTGGTGAGGTACACAATTATATACTGTCATTAAAAAAAAGTGCAGTGCCTGGTGCTAGCAATTTTCCAAGCTTGTTCGGCAAGGATAAAGAACACCGTATGCACAACGTTGTCTCTCAAGGCATCAAGCCAGGGCCGGTGAGTTTAATCGTGGCACAACGGCCATCTGACACGGCTATCGGCGTGATCTAGCTAATCTTCTGCGAAGAACACCAGGATTATTGACAATACTCTCGTCTCTGCTCGCGTACGGTTCTAAGTAAAAAGGAAATCACAAAAATCAACAGCGCAAAGAGCAAGCGCACGTGAACGAACCTGCACGACAACAACAGGTGATCCCACATATGGTACACGAAGGAATTAGTTCCTCCCCAACCTCTCCGATACCACCTTCCAGTTTGCCCGTTCGCATTTCGTCCACCGCTTAATCCCACTGGCTTCAGACGCTAGCGCTCATGCATGCCACAGGGGCGCTCCCATGCGGCCATATATACCTGCGTTCCACGCCGACCATCGATTACGGTGGGACGGGCGCCGTCTCGCGCAGCTGCCCACATGGTAAGGCTCCCTCGCTCCTTCCATCTTCCTACTCCTCCACTACGGTCAGTACGAAGACGCCGATCGCCCCAGGGGCAGCAATCGACGCACTAGCGGTCATCCTGCGTTGCCGCTGCCAATGCTTCTCCCGTTCTCTATTAAACCTGCCTGCTTTCCGTATCTCGGCCTGCGCCGACGTCGGGGAACGTTAGAAGACGACGGAAGGCATCACTTCCATCGTATTTCCGCAAGCTTGGGCTCCTTGGGTGAACGTGACAGAAGTTACTCGCCTGGGCATGTTTATGTCACGCGGCGAGGCAGTTCGTTCGCATACTATGTACGTTTCGAGCGTGATAGGAGTCCCCGCTGCGGTGGTCTAGTGGCTAAGATACTTGGCGGCTGACCCGCACGCAGGTCGTGGGATCGAATCCTGGCTGCGGCGGCTGCATTTCCGATGGAGGCGGAAATGTTGTAGGCCTGTGTGCTCAGATTTGAGTGCACGTTAAAGAACCCCAGGTGGTCTAAATTTCCAGAGCCCTCCACTACGGCGTCTCTCATAATCATGTGGTGGTTTTGGGACGTTAAATCCCACATATCAATCATGAGCGTGATAGGAGTGTCTATACATACTTGTCCAAGGCAGTACGCTTTATGTACCATTTTATGAAGCTTCCTTTACCTATAAGCATACAGGGTATTCAAAGAACTCAGCTCTTTATGTTTTATAATAATTCCACCTTATTTTAATTCACCCTCGCCCTTGTTATAGTTTCCACATTCGCACATTTCCAACGACATACATCGAAGAGCGCTGACGCCGTCTTCACATTTCAGATCAAAAGATTTTCCTTTTTTTTTTAATTTCAAAATATTACTTTCGATGCACCCTGCATACTTTGTTCCACAGCTTGGAAACCTTTGTGTTTTCTTTTTCTTATCTTTCCTCGTGTCGTGCTTCCCATTCCAAACTTCGTGTCAGCTCATAAATTTCGAATCCTCCAACAAACCTTTCCCCTACGTCTGGCGACGAGAACCGCAGACAACAGCCGAAGCCCAAAAAAGCGTATTGAGCAAACGATAAGAAGTGAAAAAACCTTCAGGGAATCTAGCGCTGGTCGGGCCGAAGCTTATTAGAAGTTCATTGAGCACGTCTTCACAGAGTTCAGCTATAGGTCTAGTAAACACTGTGCTGTGGTGAGTATGCCCATAGAGTTTCCTAAAATAACTATAGGAGACTTGGGCGCTGCGATCGTTCAGCAACCATGGTAATGATGGGTAGTACACACATTTGCCTAGTCTTCGTACTTGCGGATGGCGAATTGTACTTGCGGCTTCGTTTATTGCTGTGTTTCGGTTTTGTTTTGAAAGAAAGATTCAACCCTTTTCAACTTCGTGACCCGATTTGGAAAGGTAAGTCTAAAAGGATAAGATGGTGAAGCGCAACTGCTGAACATTTGCTGACATTTGTTTTGTGAGAAAACAGATCCCAGTCACACGAACACACACAGAGCCAAAAGCAGGCCAGAAGTACAAAGATTAGACAAATGTGGGTACAAGCCATCATTTCCATGCTCGCTGAAGCGCTGTGCGTTGCGGCTCCCTTAGACACTAGCGCCAGAGTTCCCTCTATAGTGTATATTAGGAAACTCGATGAGTTTGCCAGCCGCGTATGTCCTTACCCATTCCTAGAGGTTATATATCTTATGTATACATTTCTATGATGAGCTGGGTCGTGGGGTCCGGGCAAAAAAAAAAAAATCGCGCACAGCGCAATCACTATGCCGAGAAGTTCACTAAGAATCACATGCCAAACAACAGAAAGGAATTTCACTTATATGTTTTTAAATGTTTTAAGAATTCTAAAAGTTCTGTTGTATTTATTATAGCTTAAAGTTATTGCTTTATTAAATATATCGGCACGCTCTGAACTGAAGCGACATATCCGGGTAGTTTTTTGTTCATATATCTCACTACAGAAGTAACCCGCTGTATTTGCTTAAAATGCGAAAGAATCACCAGTGCACAGCTTAATCGGATAACTGAATAAATGGTTAATTGCTGGTGTCCGAATGAGTGCGTGACGTCACAGCAAGGCTACAGCAGCCACAACGGGCTGATCAGAAAGGAAACAGAATAGGCAGAAGTCAGCCACATACATTGACATAACAGGGAAGGGGTTTCGCGAAAATCTGTCGCTCCCCCCCCTCCCGCCCCCACCCCTAAAAAGGAACTCTGCGCACGCCTGTGCATGAGGAGGTAGTTGTTTGACTAACAACATTCGTTGGTAATTTTTTTTTCAACACCTGAATTTCGTGCTAAATAAATGTTTGCGCAAGATGAGAAAACTAAAAGAAAGAAAAATACTTACCCAAGAAGCAGGCATTGGAATGGAACGCGTTGGTAATATAAACCTGAGCGAGCATTAATCGGGAAGTGTTCAGCTACGTAAACAGGGAAAAGTAAACTGAAGCCGCACCGATACACACTAAATAAAGCTTGGCTTATCGCCTATTTGCACCTATATAAGTGTAGAAACTGCCATTTTAAATTTATTTCAATGATGGTTACTTCGAAAAACGGTGATATCACATGAAAAAAAAAATGACGGAGGAGGTTTTGCATTTACATATCAGAAAAAAAAAACGTACTTTGCAGGCAGTCAATTCTTACCCTTATGTCGTTCACTTATCACCAGTCGCACCGAACGCCGGATCAATGTCACGGCCTCAGCGTGGGACCGTATGGGTGAGCCTAAACGGGGGAAGAAAAAAGAACGCAATAAAAAGATCAGCACAGAACCTAGGCGCTGGTGAAAATGCGGCACGGTCATGCTGCTTCAGGCTTTAGTGAACACTGGATTGCAAAGTAAACAGCGTGCTCAGCTTGAGCCGTTCAAGAAGCTTTTGGGTGAGCTTTCAGCGGGCTTGGCGCGCGGGCATGGCGCCCTCACTTCGTCGCTCTCTGAAGCGCGCCACTGCGCGTTGCGACGAGTGTTGCCCGAGCAACAGGGCCTTCGAACGCTCATTTCCCTAAGCTGGCTCGCGTGCCAGAGAAGCTCTTTTCGCTCGCCTGGCTTCGAGACCTCACCCGTTGCAAGAAGCCCTAAAGAGAGAGAGCGCGGCAAGTTCGTGAGACTCCGCCGCCGGTCGGCTTGCCGTTAATAATGCCTGTCGGGTTATGACACCTAATCAATAGCCACTGCTTAGCCTTCCCCTTTTCTCTTCCTTTTTTCATTTTGGCGCGATTTTGTTGTTTCGATCTACTTGCCAAGATTGTTATACACACAAGACACAGAACCTGCTCGGTGAAGGCGCCGCACTTATATTAACCTTATTATTATCATTCTTTTCTGTTGCGTGCGCCAATGTTTTTTTTTTTTTTCATACGCACCAAGTCGTCCCTAGTGTCACTTCCGCCTTGTCGCCTCCGAATTTCCTGCGGCTTAAGTTCGGTCGGTGATTTGCAGTGTTTGCGGCGCTTTTCTTTTGAGAAGGATCAACCGAGTCCAAAAGGCTTCTTCGGTGCTTTGTCACACGTAGGCAGCTTAAAGCGTTGAAAGGTTTGTCGTAGCGCCTCTCTCTCTCTTTTCTTATAATTTATTTCTTCAGACTGCCGGAAACATTTCTTTTTATCGCTCGGGAAGTGACCGTCGCATTAACAATCTCGCCGTTATTTTGATCTTACCATGGCTCTCTTGCCATTAAACAGCACACATATCATAATAGTCGTCAATATAATATTAATCGTAGAGAAGGCGAGAGCTTACGTTCTGATGTTCATTAAACAACGCCACTATTGTCATCATCATCTCAGTTATTATTACGAATGATTCTTATTGCTGGTAATGTTTGTGAGGCTGATTCATTAGCAACTGTCCTGCGCTGGTTTTTCAAAACAACAACAACAACAACAGAACAAAAAGCATCGCATGCAACTGCACGCCTAACAGCCACTGAACAAGCAACATGGGGTGGGCGGCCTAGGTTATTCGAGGATGCCTTTAGGAATTACACGCTGCCTAGTCTGCGTGACGGTGGATGTGCCACAGTGCACCCTTGAACGAAGTGTCCAGAGAAAGGCCCCAACCTGACTGCTTGCGGTGGGGGTAGGGCTATGGTTCTCGACCCCCGAATGTCTCGGCTCCGGTATACCAGCCGCGGTGGCCCAATTTTCGCGCATGCAACGTTCTGGAGGCATATCTGTACTTATTCCTCAATTAGCTGCACGTTAGTTTCGCGTTAAAGAAAACAATATGGTCATAATTTTTGGAGCCTTCCACAACTGTTGTGCTCATAGGATACCCTGATTTGGGCGTGTATTAAGTTTCAGCCGCCTCAATTGCCTAAATTATGGACATGTGAGCGGCAACTAGCTGCTTTGATATAATAGTGATTTTCGAGTAAAGTCACCGTGCAAGATCGTCGAGTACTGTTCGCCAAGAAGAAGGAATGGCTCAGACTGGTGGTGTTTGGTTTTCTCGCTAGATATCACTCATTATCTAACTCATAAGGGGCGTGAAGTAGTGCTGTATGGCAGCAGCTCTTGCCTCTATTGAAAACCTGATGTTAAGCTTTACACTGCTTAATGACTCGCCAATGAAACGTATCTACATTGCTTTCGCGAATGTGCGCTTGTCTCTTCGTGGGTGTTAGTACTTGCGCCAGCGTAAGTTACCTAATCCGCGCCTGATGAACCCATTCGAGCAGCAGGAGCGTTCTCGAATAACCCGCTAGGCAGAACAGACATGTCGGACTAATTATGCACCTAGAAACGTTGGGTTGAACACGCTAAGGACTCCTGGAATGAACATTTCGTAATCGTGCTAACTGTTGTGCAAATAGTACCGCCAGGGGATTTCACGTAAGCCACCTTCGCAGCGTGCCCTATTTCTTCCGCGTGCTGGGAAGTGCGATCCGTTTCCCAGCAGCGTCGTTTTAAAGCGATACGATGGTGGGCGTCGTGCTATAATACATGCACAGTTATAATCCTTGCCGGCGCTATTGTCACATGAGTGAAACTGTGAGGGTTGCGCGGAAATGTAGCTTCGAAAAGTGTGTGCACGCAAGCATTTTAGCTAGACTTACGCGTTCCTGCGTGGATCCAATTAAAGTTTTAGCGCTCCTTAAGATAGCCTGGAAGTAGATTGAGACGGTTTTAAGACAACAATAACTGATTTAGTCGTCCCTATTATCGCGAGCCGTTGCGCCGGTTTTCATATCGCCAGCGCGAGCGAGACCAATTACTGCCATGAAGATTGAAGACTATCCTTGGTCACTGTTTTATCAGTTCTCCACCGGCAGAGTGAGAGCTGCTCTCACAAAACTAGGCTGTGAGTGATCGTATGGCTTCGCCTTCGATGTTACCCGAATGAGCGAACGTACTATTGGCTGACGTCTTCATAAAAAAGTACAATTTCGAGGTTTACGGTGGTGAGTGCATTCAAGCTCGCAATTGTAAAACATCGCAACGGTTTTACTGGTGAAAAATAGTTGAAGGAGACAATTTCTGTGTACAGGCGTTGCCAATCTGGGCGGCAGTTGGGAGCCTACTCCTTCCTTGTATTTCATTTCTCAATACTACTACTACTACTACTACTACTACTACTACTACTACTACTACTACTACTACTACTACTACTACTACTACTAATAATAATAATAATAATAATAATAATAATGTCATGGTTTGAACAGCGCTAACGCGGGTACTGCGGTGATCGCTGGAAGATACTTTTGAAGCGATGATGTCTGTAGGTGACACGTACAGACATGTTTGAATGCTTAATGCAGGCGCACGTCAAGTTTATTACTCGTGAACCTATACAGTCGGTGGTGCAGCGAGCGGCGGTCACGGCAAGTGTTGCGGGCGAACAAATGGACGAGGCGAAATCTGCGGGCGCCGCGGTGAGCACGCGGCAGGCAAGGTAAAAAGTAACGTAAGCACACACTGAGAGGGGAGCGTGCCGTCAACGCGCAGCACCGGTGTGACCTACTTGGCGTAGCGCCAATACCTTCGGCGCGTGGCGCGTTCATACGGAAGAACAGAGTTACACAGGCTAGTCAAAGAGCTGCTTTGCATCTAATAATAATAATGTTTGTGGCGCACAGGTGCACTGCGATAGCAACGCGTAGGTGGGCTGTCTGCAAACCCTTTTCACAACAAATTTTTTACCATGTTAGTGTTAAAGTAAATGTTTCAAGAAGTGCCCGCAGCGGTGGTCTAGTGGCTAAAGTACTCGGCTGCTGACCCGTAGGTCGCGGGATCGAATCCCGGCTGTGGGGGCTGCATTTTAGATGGAGGCGAAAACGCTGTAGGCCCATGTGCTCAGATTTGGGTGCACGTTAAAGAGCCCCAGGTGGTTGCAATTTGCCGAGCCCTTCACTATGGCGTCTATCATAATCATATGGTGGCTTTGTGACGTTAAACCTCACATGTCAATCAATCAATGACCGGTTTCACCATTTGGCAAGCAAGTCTGTTGTGTAGTTGCTAGTTGCTTTCTGAGGCACTTCAAAATACCTTTAAAAACATTAGCTAATATAAGCTGGGACACCGCAAGTATTTATCCTGGCTTCTGATTTATGCTATCTTGTTTGTAGCTCTCGCCTTAAGAACATTGTCATTACTTGAATTTTGTTTAACGATAGTTAAGGGAAACACACAGTCAACCCGACCACACAAGGGCTCTAATCGAGCTGCGCCTTTATCTGATCTGCTCTTTCCTGCAGTTTGCGGTCGTTTGCCTCATATCTGTAGCTTTTGCTTGTAGGTGGCTAAGCAGCATCGATTTTATGAACGTTTCGACCCAAACACTGGCTCTTTGTCGCCGTACGAACGCGTAGATGCAAACGCTAGAGTTATACATCGTATCGCTGTCTGGGATGCAGGGCGTGGCAGAGCTTTTGCTTCAAAACGAATGAAAACTTTAAAATATTTCGCAAGGTTTGATCAGCCCAACTACGTGCTTTGCCCTACAGTAGGCGTAGTCAGGCTGGTCATGATGAAGACTTAAGAAGCATTCGAAAATTTTCGCGTGTTTCAGAGCGATAGCTCTGCTTCGCCCTGCCTCTGAAGGTTATGCACAGCGACGTAGTTACCTTGAGATGCTCGAGTGCCAGCGTGGCACGAGTGACACCAGGTCACGTGAATGGCTCGTGAAAATGCGTCGAAGAGGCGCTCGCTGTGCGCCTCGTCGCTGTAGCACTCCGTGACAACGCGATAGCGTGCCGATCGCTTCACGGGCCCTAGGCCGCAGAATCTCTGTGTGAATGGCGCGCCGGCTGTGCCGTCTGTGCGTGCGCTTCAGCGTAAGTGACGGCTTGAATAGAACCATCTAGCCAACACAACTACACGGCAGGAAAGCAAATGCGAGATCACACTCTCAAACACCAGAGCAAAAGGAGGCCATATTATCGCCCCACAGATGAGCTTAGTAGGCACGGCAGCGCGTCAGATCGACGCTTCTGCAGGGGCCACTGTCGTTCAACAAATGTAATAATGAGTATAAGCAGCAGCTTGAATTTCAGCCCAGTATTTGTATTCTTTGCTGACTCAAGACAGACATACTTTGCGCTTGGGATAACTAAGTTTGACAAAGTTAAAACTCATTCAAATAATTACCAGGCATAAGGAAATGCATGTTAAAAAAAGATACGGCCCACACGTTTATACTGAGTTGCGTACAAAGGTGCCCGTGTACATTTCAGCTTACAGCGTAGTGCCCACGCTATAGTATACTTTTGTAGACTCTAGGGGAGAAGTTGAAGCATGGAAAGAAATAGTGCGTGTAGCCTGTGTTTGCGTGTAGCCTGTGTATGGCTTTCTTCACCTTCTGTACTTAATTACTACGGCATCTTCGTTAGTCTGCACTGCCATCATAAAGCTCAAATAGCTTGGCCAATCTACTCTCCTAACTATTTGAAAACAATGGTTTACTATACGCCGTGTCGAGGTTCCCGAATGCAGTGACGCAATATAAAGCTCGATCAGTTCGTCGTCCAGATTCGATAGTAAAACTTGAAACAATGTGACTCGTTTACCAGAGAAGCACGCCGAGGAAGCAGTGGGAAACACGCACCCCGCGTGGGACGGTGAACATACAGTGAGAGGAACGGCCGCCGTCTCACTGACTTTACCTCTAACGAATGAGGACCGCCCCGTCGTTTTGTATATGACATCCATCGGAGCGTTCTCATTCCCAGCATCGGGTGTACCGCAGAGACTTCCTCGGAACAATGCTTGAACGAACGCGCGAGCTCGGCCGCACGCTGTCACATTTGCACGCTGACACATAACGATGCCAGATCCTCTCTAATTGACTCATCAGGTGCCGTCGGCCGCCGGGAGGGGGCGGCACGCGTTATTTGCGGCACGAACTCTGTAAATGACAGTCGCATGTTGCCGCTACAAGAAGAAAACAAGAAAGTGGGGAGGTGGGGGAGAGAAACATTCGCCGCGGTTCGAATTGCACTCGTCGTCCGCAAATCCATCCCTCGTCTCTCCTGGGACCCGCTCCGCCGTTTCCACGGTCGCGCGCTTTCCTCTAAAAACTTTCGTTCGCGCCCGTGGCGCGTCTCTAATTAGCCGTGCCTTGTAGGCGCATTTACGGGCGCGTCAGCGCCGCCGCAACGTCGCAACTACCTCGTACGCTGTTATAGGCGCTGTATTGCGTCGTCAGCGTAACTGCCATTCCACTCTCGCTAGCCCCGCGTGAGTGGCTCGCGCCATCTACGAATTTGTTCCGGCTACGTTTCCGTGCAATGAAGGAACGTACTGCGGTCCCGTTGAGGTTGTAGCGAGCGAAGAGTGAACGCTAGGTGGGGCATAGCTCTGTGGGAAAGTAAAGTGAGTTTTCGCGTAGCTCTATATAGGCCACGTCTAATCAGCGGGACGCCTACACCCCCCCCCCCCCCATCAATAATATAGGTCTCGCGCTTCTCCATTGCCATGGGTGTGGTGTTATCAGTTTCGAGGTCATAGCGTATTACACGAGGCTATAGGAAGCTTTAGATTAGCGTACCCTAAGGTGGTGTTCGTCGTGGTCGCCCATTATTTCAGTAACTTAACGGGAGCCCGCAAGAGGTTAGCGTACGAAGCATGCGCAGTAGCGGGAAACGCTGACGCGACTCTTTTCGTAAGCTGTTTCAAAAAGCTCAGTTCGCTACGGGCGCGCATTGTTCGTCTGCTATAAAACCCACCGTGGTGGTGTTCTGGTTATGGTGCTTGACTGGTGACCGGAAGGTTGTAGATTATAATTTCAATTATTATAATATAATAATAGTAATAATTTTTATTATTAATATTATTATTATTGATAATATTATTCGCCATCCGCTAATAAAAATAACAGTGACAGTGCTTTCCAAGAAACTGTGGTATTGAGGCACTAACGTGTGTATTCTACATGTCCCCATTGATATGTTCTGTGCCAGTCCTCTATCGTGGAGACTTTCAAATGATAACAGCGTACTTTGACAGACAAATAGGAAACGTTTAAAAAAATATCTCGAAAGATATGCCCCATGACGAAGCAACAAATTCGCAACACGTTCCGCATTTTTCAATGAAAGGTAACGCAATCGCTTGGACGCTGAAATAGAGTTAAAGTGTAATTAGGCTGTTGTTTTTCTTGCCTAGTCAAATAAGAGAGACGCCGAAGGAGGAGGAGGAGGAATAAACGTTTATTTATCGAAATGGTGTAGCGGTGCAGGTTCCGCGTCCACCTTAGGTGGGAGGTCTCCTTATTCCAGGAACCCTCTGGCCCTCGCGGCCTCCTTGGTTCTGGTGAAGAGACGTTGTTGTTGGTCAAGGTCCTCCAAAGACCCCGAAGGAAAAAAGAAAAAAAAAAACTTGGTTAAGTTTGTACGCTGGATCCGTGTACAGAACTACGAACTCGCCTTTTCACTAGTGCCACTGCGTACGAGGAAGACATCAAAACTAAGAATCAGCGTGGTTTGTTCACTGTAGGAATTACAAGAGCTTCGACAAACCAATTTACTGGAACAATTTTTCGTCCCTTATCTAATTATATCACAGAGTTGGCCTGACCCCCAATGAAGTGTCTTTGCGCTGAGTGCGCGCATGCTTATTCTCTTTCGTTGCATGCAAGGAGTATGGTCATAATTTAATAAGCAGTTTATGAATAATCGTCACGAAGAGCCAGAACGAATAACCAGAACATGCCAGCGTTGCGCCAAGTTCAAATGGCGAGCTGGGTGCCGAGCAGCCGTTGTTCTAGCAGTTGCTTCCAATAAGAGCATGCGAGTACATATAAAGTCGAGTTTCATAGTGAACGTTTCTTTGAATCGAAGCGTGCCCGAGACAGTACAACGTTTTCTTCTTGTATACAAATGTAATGATCACTAATGCCCGCGTGTTTTGATGACAGCGGAAAACGTGGCTTTGCCAGGGAGTAAATGCACTTGCGACACTCCTGGTGCTCAGAATTTAAACTCTGGTGCAGAGCACTTTGTTCTTTGCTCCATAAACGTCGCTCTGTGGAGAAGAGTTCCGATGAATATCGATTGCACAGTTTTAAATATTTGCTATTCAATAAATAATTTTATATAGTGGACTTGTGCTCTTAGCGCTTACTAATTAAAAAGGAGTAGCAGTGGCAGAACATCAATAACAAAGACGGAAGAACGTTGCGTTGCAGTCTGATCATTCATACTTTATGGTAGTTATGCTCTCGTTTTTTCGCTTTATCCTTATTCAGAGAACTGATTCGAACGTTCACGATCGGTTCCATTCCAGAGTTTACGTAGAAGCTTGAGTCGCGGTAATAGATGTGTGTCGCTGAAGAAATGATCTTTGTAGAGCTACCAAGATGGCGGGTTGGGTGAATTGGCTGAGGTTTGTTGCAAGGAAATCTTGAAGTTCACCAGTGTAAAATCGACTACTGGAGATAAAGAAAGAATCGGTCGAAATGCGATGCACCAACAACTGATACTTTGTAGCCTTCGAGTGATTCAGTTCTTCGTCTCACAATCACGTACTAACCGCGCATCACCGGGACAGCTTGCAGCTCTCCCATAGTACAGTGCGTACAGTACTGCTCTAAGGCGTTTACAATTTATTCTGAACACGTAAATAAGAGAAAAGTTGGGTGACTAATGTAGACTGTTAAGCCAGTCGGTTCATAACCTTTCAAAAAAAAAAGAAGTGTAAACAAGGAGTGAAAAAGGCGTTGGACATAGAAGAAAAATCACACGGACGGCCAGTGAACTTACTAGTTCTTGTAAAGCTAGAGGCCGTCCATGCGATTTCTCTTTGGTGTGGTGCCTTCTTTCTACTGGTTGCTTATATTAAAAGAAACAGCAATGAAACGAACGAAAAACAAACAAAAAAACAAGCTTGGATTTTCATGGAGTCAGGAGGATGATGCAGCTTGTTTCAAAACGTACTTTAAAAAATATTTCAACAAAAACCCGTTCTCACTACCGAAATGGGGAAGGGGGGGGGGGCTCTAAAATGTTTCTTGATATTCGAGAGATGAAAGAATGGTTGGAAAACCTTCGTAATGGTCCCTCGGAATGTACTCTACTACGTTGGTTGGTATGAATTATAACGCTACGCTAGTTACACGCGCGTACAACAGTGTAATCCTACAACATTTTCATGCATTCTGTGCACCGTCTGTCGCTGACTGACTGACTAATTAATTAGCGAAAAGAGCTCAATTACCAGCGCCCTTTTCAAGTTGCCCCCACTGCTACTGGTATGAGTTGCGCTTTCGAAACGTCACTGAAGATTTCGCTTCGCAACTTGCGTAAAGTTGTTCGTGAAAAAGCATTTTATGGCATTTTAAGACAACGAGCACGTTAGAACAGCAGATAATTTCTGTTTCGGGTGGTGTCTAGTCAAATCCACGATCGCTACGCAATAAGTTCTTTGCCATTTGAGACCCATTCGACGGTCGAAATCCAACGCGTGCCACATTTAGAAAATTACTTGTAAAGCGTGCTCTGCCGCTCAAAGGGTTAATTTGAGGCGAAGTGGTTTGTCCGGGGTTATTTTGAATAGTCACGTGTTCATGTCGCTGTTGTTAAACTGGTAAAAGACAACAAGAAAAAGAAAAATACAACATAATCTTCCTTAAGAACAAAAAAATTGCCCGCAGCTTCCCTCGGGGGAACACTGAGGAGGATGCGGACCATATAATTGGTTAACGGGGTGTTAAAGTGCGACTTACTTGGGTCGATGGCTAAATTGGTTAACGTGGTTGTGAAATGGGGTGTTAAATTGCGACTTACTTGGGCCGATGGCTAAATTGGTTAACGTGGTTATAGGAGGGGTTGTTAAATGAGTGAACACGTACACACGTATGCGAAAGGGCGGCGCTGGTCGAAGGGACGTCGATCATTGTGTTTGTGGATTCGTTGGAATTCATTTCACCGCGACCTTGGACGTCGACGCGCCGTACAAACCAACCGACGAGCGGCAACTGAGCGAGCGAGCGCCGACCTTGAGTATATATACAGCACGACGGCGCATGCACTGTCAGCTGTTGAATGTTCTCGAAGCGCGACGCCACATGCGCGTCCACTGGAGAATCAGGAGAATTGTAGATGTCGAACGCGGTGTGTAGAGGAGGAAGGGTGCACGGATGGTGGAAGAGTGGGCGACGGCGCGACGGCGCATGCGCGCGCGTCAGCTGTCGAATGTTCGAGAAGCGGCGCGGACGGCGCACTACAAGGCGCGAGTATAAGATGCTCCGCATCTAAAAATGAAGCACTTCACAGAGCTCTCTTATTTTTGCTAGACTGACTTTCTCAGAGAGTAATAGTTGTAGTAGTGGGAAACTTTTTTATTCGTTTTTAGAAGGAACGCAATCTTCAATACAAGCCCCTATTACGCAGATAAGTCGTCTATAGTTCTGTAACAGAGATGTTGCTCGGCTGCTGATCCGAAGGTTGCAGCCGCAATTGCATATTAATGGAGGGGAAATGGTAGAGGCCCGTGTACTCTGGTGACGTCAGTGCTTGTTAAAGAACACTAGCTCGTCGAAATTTCTGGAGACTACACTACGGCGTCTCTCATCCCGCAGGGCGCGGGTTCGAATCCCGGCTGCGGCGGCTGCATTTCCGATGGAGGCGGAAATGTTGTAGGCCCGTGTGCTCAGATTTGGGTGCACGTTAAAGAACCCCAGGTGGTCTAAATTTCCGGAGTCCTCCACTACGGCGTCTCTCATAATCATATAGTGGTTTTGGGACGTTAAACCCCACATATCAAATCAACGGCGTCTCTCATAAACGTATCGTGTTTTTAGTGTGCCAAATCGTTAATAATAATAATAATAATAATAATAATAATAATAATAATAATAATAATAATAATAATAATAATAATAATAATAATAATAATAATAATAATAATAATAATAATAATAATAATAATAATAATAATAATAATAATAATAATAATAATAATATATTACTACTAATACTGCTACTACTACTATAAAAATTACACCACTCAGAATACTGTTGCAGAGTAAACAGCTGCAGATGATTCGTAATGTACTCACTGCCCAGTAGAGAAGCTGCATTGTTAGTGTGTCCGCTAAATTTGATATCTAAGTGAATATGAAGGATTCAGTTAGCTTGCTGCATCTGTCTGCTGAGGTTACGTTCCAAAAAAGTCAGCCCACCACCCCACAAACCTCCTCTCCCCTCTGCCAATCTCGACAAATTTCTTCCCCTCATGTTGCGCTGTTCAAGCTGAAAGCTGGACTAAGCATTGAATAGCTCGTTTAGCAGAAATTCCAGCGTCCAAATCGGCGTCGGTGTTATGTCTTTGTGTTTGTTCACTTTGTCTAATTGTCTGTTTGTTTTTATCGCTTCTTTTCTCTCTCTCTCTCTTTTGCGTTTTTATTTTTTTAACGCTGACACTCTTTTGATATGTGGGGTTTGACTTCCCGAAACCACCATATGAGAGAAGCCGTAGTGGAGGCTCCGGAAATTTCGACCACCTAGGGCTCTTAAACGTGCACCTAAATCTGAGCACACGGGCCTGCAACATTTCCGCCTCCATCGGAAATGCAGCCGCCGCAGCCGAGATTTGATCCCGCATCCTGCGGGTCAGCATCCGGGTACCTTAGGCACTTGACCACCGCGGCGGGGCCGCTGACACTCTTTGTACTCCGTAGCGTGGCCTGCCTAATGCCTGTGTTGCATGCGCGTCAGCGATTTATTGTTCGCGTTGGGCAGATTGCGACTGGCTTGACGAGCTCCGCAGTCAGTATGCATTCAAGTGTTGCACTGCCTCCGGCTGGGCCACTCTTGACCAAGCGACAATGTGATGCGATGGCGTCATCATGAAGTCATGCATATGGGTGACCTGTCCTGTCATGATGATGTCATACATAAAACACACTGCCATCGCTCAATTTTTTTCGTCTGTTTTGTGTTGACATCACAGCCACCGATGGTCACTTCTCGTGTTTAGTGTTGCGTCTAAAGTTTTTTCCCTTGAAAACACGCTAGATTACGGCGGAAAGTTATCTCCGAGACTTATACTGAAGGGAGTGGCAGAGCGAATGGCAGGAGATTGCACATTTGTCTTTGCGCGCTTTGTCCGCTACACCCTTTTCTTTTCTTTTCGCGTTCCTTGCTTTTATATCCGCCTAATGCATTTTTTGCCGCAGGTTGGGCCGCTTGAGACAGTTGCACCGTTAAAATACGGTTGACGCTATTGTCCCGGCGTCGTTACTGAGCCCAGTAGCGTCACCCAGCCCGCGTCGGACAAAAGGGAAATGTCATCCGGCGACGGGGCGCCCCGCGGGGCACTTTTTTCGCCTGAGCTCGCAGTTTCCACTGTTTTTGTTCTGGCGTAGAAACGTGTGCTAGTGCACTATAAACAGAAAGGGTACTGGCGGTCCTTTGTGAAAACGGGATGAGGCAAATGAGAGACATAAAGAGAGTCACATGGGCAAAAGAGCATTCTCTCCTGCTCGCTACCTTCCTTTGACTGAGTCGTCCTTGTTTTCTCTCTTCCACCATCTTCTTCGCAAGGCAAGAGAGAGAGAAAACTTTGCTAGTCGAGCTTTCTGGTGAAGCGAGGACGTGGTGATCATCGCCTGAATGTTTCAGCATCGCTATCCCGACGGTAGCTCTCAGCGGGGAGCGTGGTGCGCTTGCGGTGGTCGGCCCGGCAGGCGTCATCAGCATTGTTTCGCTCTGCTTTTCATCTCGTTGCGGTTGAGCCCCCTGAGCCACCTCCCGTGGTGCGAAAAAGAGATAGAGAGAGAAAAAAACTGAAAGAAGACGCACCGGTTTCCGAGAACGTTTACCCGCGTATTGAAAGAGCAAGAAGCAGCAACGACGGCTGTGTGTGAAACGATAACCGCGTGATATACGGCCGCCCCGAAGCAGCGACGCGCATTGGTAAGCGAGAGAGTTAGCGAAGCCAGCGGCAAAAGAAGCGCCATTGAGTGCGGCACGGTGGAACCATCCATAGTTAGGCTTTCAAGAGGACAAGCACCAGCTGCGAAGCGGTGTGTCTATATCGAGACTTCTTCGCTCTTGTTTTTAAAACTTCCGCGCACTTGTGGTGACACCTAAACGTAAGCGCCGATGTTCATTGGGGCATGCTAAGCGGTCAATTTGCAACGCTTGTGCCCGTCTTTTCAGACGTTTCTCTCATTATGGCTTCTCTTCTGCTTTGTCTTTTACTTTAATGCGCTCTCGCGTCCCACCGTGTTATCGTGTCGAAACAAAACTGAGCTGGGCGTCGAATGGCCTTCCAACATGAACAAAGCAATGAAAGCTTCGAACTGCAGGTGGAACTGCGGCTATCAAAAACACTGGCCCCGGAAAGCTAATGAGCGAGTATGTTTAGAATCTTTCGCGTAGCTTTCTTCTCCTCGTATTCTTTGCATCTTTTACTAAAAAAGCTTGTCTCCAATGCTCCTGAGTGTTCTCTGTATGATGATGTGAAAGGACAGGACGCAGATACAAAGACGCAGTTCTTTTTTAAGGCGATTGGCCTTATTGGGACGTATGACTCACTTTGGTGCGTGAAGTCATCCACAAATGTATACGGACCACGCGAGCGCTTGCCGAACTGCTTATCTGCGCCACCTAGCGGTAACGCCATCTACCGTCGACCATCGTCGAGGGCCTGAAATACATCTTGTTATATTTACTGGCCTTCCTATTTGCGCGGCATATTGCTAGTTCTCAGTTCTCGTGCAAAGCGTTTTTCTGCAATATGACTGCCACACTCGTGTTTCTATAGCAGAATCAAAGATATCACTACGTGCTTCGAACGGCGGGGGTAGATGTCACTCTGCAAGAAATATTGCTACGACTGCTCTCGAGACGGAACCAAGTAGCCGTGGCGGCCAAAGAGCACGTCTCGTAAAAATGTGAAAGGTGAAAATTATTTGCGTCCAGTCAGAAAATAGACAGGCCATCGATTAAAGGAGGGACGTGCCTCGGGCACCGCACTCTTATCCATCGCCGCTGGCGTAGCCGAAATGTCGCGAAGAGGCTCTTGACCACGCACTTGCATGGTCTGTAAACTTTTGTGGTTGACTGTACATATAGGGAGGTATTTAACTGTCTTGCATTCGCGCACAATTGGGTCATTGGGCTGCCCATTAATAAAACGCTGACGGTGCTCTCAATGCGCACATGCTTTGGCAGAACGTAGAGAATGACGTAACTGACGAATCAGCCAATGAAGACGTATCTTTTCTCTTGGCAAACGGCTTTCAGGGGCGAAGCTTCTTAAAGCGGCACCCGTTCGTCCCTCGTAGTAGTGCGTAACATGCCTTACGCCTTGACCTGCAAGGTGGTGCCGGTTCGAGATTTCTCCTGTGCATTGTTGAACAACAAAACATTCGCAGCACGCGCGTTAATTAAACGCCGAATTCTCCTGTCTCTCATTCCCAATTAGCAGCCATTGGCTTGTACATTGAGCACTATCGGATAAGAAATGGTTGCTATGTTATACTCGCTCGGCGTAACCTCCTTGCATTTAGAAACGTTTAGCGAGCGTTGGGCCGCAGTGCCATGAATTCAGTGAACTAGTATATACCATGAACTCGAGGTGGTTAAAGTTGCGAAGTAGACACGAAGCGCAAGCCGTAAGAAAGTGTGCGTGTGCCACCTCTCGTTTAGTCCTTGGAATGTCTGCTGGATGGCGGTGCTTCTATATGTGGAATATATGAGGAAAGGATGCGAGATGGTGGCACTTGGAGTGTTGACTAGATGGACGAACTGACACACAGAAGAGACATGGACGGACGTGTGGATGGTTGCACGGACGGATGGACGCATGGGCGGACACAGGGGTGGATGCGTGGACGAACGCAGGGACGGACGCACGGATGGACGTGGGGACGCACGCCCGGACGGGCGGATGGACGCATGGATGGTCACACAGACGGACGCATGAACGGACGGAAACAAGAACGAGTGGACGGACGGATGCTTCGCCCCACTCTCCATCATTCACTGCGTGGATATATGTTTCACCTAGCTATATGCAGACTTCTCCGTAAAAGATGAGGCGGTTGAAAATTTATTCGGGATTTAGCTGACCAAAGCCGTCGTTGTATATATGGAGACAATGTCTGAATACACTTCAGCACATGTGCGATGCGTGAACTATGTTGCTGTGCCGCTAGGTGGCGCAGCTTACTCAAGTCTATGAGGAAACCTGTACATTACGATCGCAGAACTGATTTTTCAGAACTCGTGCGATAATTCACATTGCTCGCACTTGCCAATGTGTAGCGATTGCAATCTCCTGCAAAAGTGAGGCCCACACGACAACTTCATGCTCTCTCATAGGGGAGTACTAAGTATTCTAAATCGTTAGCCACTTTTTCTTGAACACACGTTCTCGGTAACACATACACGTCGTTGAGTGTTGCTGCTACATCTCCTTGTCAAAGCGACGCTTTGTTAGTGGAAGTAGATGTGCAATGGGCGTTACCTTCAGCTTAGAGTTGCGGCCTATTCGCTACTCCAGGTGAGGTGGTATACCTGAGTGTCATGCACGACAAAAGCGACTGTTAGTTTTCTGAATTCGGTGTGCCTCAGCAAAACCCTTGCAGCTAACCTTGTTTTGCATGTGGTGCTTCAAGACACTATGTACGCGCGCTGTTCATTTGTCCATATAATCGCAGTATGTACCATAGCTTTTGCCAAGCTTCTG